>NC_061529.1:13445000-13722500 GCF_022379125.1 Scophthalmus maximus | reverse complement strand
CCGCGGTAGAAATTAATGAGTTATTATCAGTCCAGTCCCAACTGTAAAAAATGGTCCCAACTGTAGAGGCACACAAGTGGAGAGCCCGCCTACCTTTGATAATAATCATATGACTGCGAGGTATCAGTGCGTGACTTGCTCCATCAGGGTCAATTATGACCTTTCTTGAACAGATTTCTCGAAGAACACGAGGATCGAGAATAATGAGAATCACCACACGACTGTAAGGAATGTGTGGCTGAAAATATGAAAAGAAATGAAAATATAGAAGTGTATCACTTGTTGGGTCCTTGGTTGCATTGTTTTTTCTCTGACCCTTGATCACTTAAAATTAAAAAAAAAAAAAATGGGGAAAGGGGCCGCTTCTTTCAAAATGTAAACCGAGCCAAATCATAAAAATATGAGCAAAATAATTAAAATAATGTTATAATAGACCTATTTTTTTAAAGGTCAAAAAGTAAGGGAAACCAGAGTTCTTAACTGCTTTACAGTTACAAACAAACGAAAGGCAAATACAGACCCTATATACATATATATATATGTATGTATGTATGTATGTATGTATGTGTATATATATATATATATATATATATATATATATATATATATATATATATATACGTGTATATATATGTATGTATATATATATACGTATATATGTGTGTGTGTATATATACGTGTATATATATATATATACATACATACATACATACATACATACATATATATATATATATGTATGTATATGTGTGTGTGTGTCTATCTCTGAACTTGTGAAAGAGAGAAGAGTTCTAAGTAGACATGCCACAGACAGGACTGTGGCAGAGCTCCGGACCCTGTTCCGTAGAAAAGGGAGTGGCGTGTCGGCAGTGGAATTTCACTTCCTGTATCTCTCAGGTGACTCACCTGGCGAGTGTGGTCGTCGGCCACTGTGAGGTTTCTGTCGACATCAGACGAGCGAGTCGCGCCCCTCCGCAGCTCCAGAGTAGTCGAGGATCAGCTCGGGCCGGAGGAGGGACTTTTTAAAAGAAAGATTTATTCTTTTTATTCGTGTGTGTGACGTTTACCGATCACCTCTCGGCGCCGACCAGGAAGTGAGCAGTCGACGGAACGTCGTTGGTCTGAGAGGAGGCAGAGGTCTAAAGGAGGCGACCTGAGGAGAGAATAACGAGTGGGGTTGTCGTTCTTTTGTTTTTGTTCTTTTAAATCTCCTCCGGGCTGCAGGTGATCTTTGTTCGTGTGGGAACTCTCCACTCCGCGGGACTTGAGTTGACATGAGTCCCCCGCTCACGGGGCCGCGCGGAGCCCCTGCGCTCCTGCCGCTGCTCCTGCTGCTGCTGCTGGTGCCGCTGCTGCGCCGCGCCGCCGCGCAGGGGCCCGGCGAGGAGTGCCTGGCCCGATTCAAGGTCGGCCAGGAGGACTTCGTGCTCGACGCCGACGAGTCCGTGAATGACGGGGCGACGTTCATCTCGTCGCCGAAGCTGGACCGACACCGCGACTGCGTGGGCGCCTGCTGCAAGGAGCCCCGGTGCAACGTCGCCCTCATGGAGAGGGGCCCCGAGGAGGGCACGGTCAAGTCCTGCTTTCTCTTCGACTGCCTGTACAAGAAGAAGTACGCGTGCCGCTTCGTCAGGAAGAAGGGCTACATCAACTACGTCCTGGACTCCGTCTACCAAGATTACGTGAAGTCGGAAGTCGTCCCAAGTAAGACCCTCAAACCTTCGGACAAAGCCCCACGTTGATGCGCATCACAGCTTGTCAGGGGCTTGGGGGCCACAGTGGCTGGCCATGCTTTGATTATGATTCAGGTTCAGTTCGACAGAATGATGTGTTGCCGAGGAATTTTCAACAATATGGTCTCCATTTCTTTAATCCGTGTCATCATCTATAGAGGGAAACGTACACGTTTCCACCTGTGTCCTCGGTGTATTTCACTGTCTTTCCAGGATCTGTGTGAAAGCAGATGATTACCAGGTAGGAGGCCGGGGGCAGAAAGCGTGTTCACACACGCCGGGCCGTCATGGCCCCTGGTGTACAGGTTCAGGTTTCTGTTGCTCTGCCTCTTTGTGTGTGGCAACGTTGCGTCCGGAAAAAACCAGTGGCTCACGGTATCGTAGAGCGTTACTTATGTGTGTGATGATGCACGCTGATCCCCACTGTGTCGCCGCAGGTGAATCGGACCGTCCACCAGTGGCCAACGGCGGCCAGGACCAGGTGGTCCAACCGCAGGACAACGTGATACTGAACGGCATAGACAGCAAAGATGACCAAAAGATCGCGTCCTTCCAGTGGCAGATGCTGACCGGTTATCCTTTCGCAGTCATCGAGGTGAGCGAAGAGACTGCGGTGCAGGCGCATTTTCGGGGAGTCCCGTTGGGACCATAAGTAAATCTGCAACGCTGTCTTTGTAGAAAACCAAGTTCGAAGACCAGATCATCGTGTCCAATCTGACATCTGGGGTGTACAAGTTCCAGCTGACGGTCACAGATACCATGGGCCAATCGGACACAACCAAGGTCACAGTCCTGGTCCTCACTCCGGAGCAGTCTGAGCGTGAGTATCTAGGCCGAGGAAACAAGTTGTCAGAGACATTATCTCATTTATTCAGCACATCTGTTTTCCGTTTGTCTTTAAATGTTATGTAACTTCAACCTCGTCTTCGACTTCTCGTCGTCTGGAACTTGAGTTACATGAATATGACACACTGCAAATTCATAGATGTAAATGAACTCTCACATCAGAGTTGGCTGCTGTAGTTTTGTCAGTGTCTCTGCAAATGTAGACTCAAAGAAGAAATGGTTTGAGTTTCAGGAGTAAAGGTGAGTCATTGTTCCGCTGTATTTGTTGACATTTCTCTTGGCTTATTCAGAGTCATCCACCTTGTGTGCAATGTGAGGCCATAGGTAATGATAATAATTTTTAAATCCTCCCCTTGAAGCTCAGACTATGAATTTCTGTCATTACCCAAAAAGGTTTGTTTAAAAAAAAAAGGAAACAAATCTGATAAGTTTCCCTGGAGTTGTTTGGCTTCTGTCACACAAGCTGCTCAATGTTGGGTTGTCATCGAACCTGTCAAGGCACGCTCGCCTAATTCCTGTGGCTCGAATGACGAAACAACGCAAAGATGGGGAGATAAAAGCTCATTTTAATAAGGAGATTGAAACAGATCTGACTTTTGTTGCCAGACAAACAAAAGGAAGGAAGGAAAAAAAGCTGAAGTATGGGAACTAAGTGTCTCTTGTAGTCAAGGATGAGCGGTTTGTTAGACTTTGTTGTAAGTCTGAAGTCAAGTGAACACTTCCCTTTTTTGCGACCAGACACAGAAAGCTGCAGTGAAGGTCTCTTGGCCTCTGCACGTTTCTGTCTGGGGTTTCTACAGAAGACAGTGCTCAGTGGAGCTTTTGGTGTGGTTTTAACTTACCCCCCTGCTGACACCCCACTCTCTCCACCCCCGACTCAACAAAACCTGTCGGTCTGGTTTCTGCTTTGGTTACACAAACAAGAAAACTCCAGTCACGTGGGGGATCCTCTTCATTACTGATTTGAAGTCTTAAAATAAAAAGCTCTTTCATATGCTCAGGTCTGCATATGACAGTTTCCAGTTGATTGTAGACCGTGAGTGAACAATGAGGGACTTTTAAGCACTCGGAGGTTCAGTTACCCATTAACAGCGTGTGTCCTTAATGTGTTCAGGAATGTGCTTGAGTTCAGCGAAGCTACATGTCAGTGCTGCCACACTTACTCTGAAAGGTTTGAATGTACTCATTCATGAACAACAATCAGCATTTGTAACGTGAGGACTTGCTAATGAATGAAGTTCCAAATTTTGGCACTTCTTTTTTCAATGTCTCTCTTCACATGAGCGCACAGAACATGACTCACCAGCCACGTGAAGACAACATAAAGTACCTACTCTCTCTGACCTTGAAACACTCATTGTTTCTTTTTTTCTTGCATGTCTCTATACAGGACAACCACACGTGTAATTATGTGTCTGCTAACTGGCGGGACAGACACAAAGAACAGGGAGTTGGGACAAAAATATAGAGGAATATCTCACCAAATGTGGTGTCGGAAATGAGACAGAACTATTAATGTTAGTCAGACTGGTGTGTGGATTTGAAAAAACAAGCAAGTGGTACATTGTTGAGTGTCTAGTGAGGTTGTCTGATGCACATTAAATAGAGGGACATTGGTGTGCTGACAACATTTATCATTCATAACTACATCAACATCGGGGAGCATCCGTCTTCTCATTTCACTGGATTGACTTTGTTACAACACAAACTAAACCGTGTTCATGAAATCACTATGTGGGGGAGGAAATTGCCCTTAACTTTCAAAATGTCCCTCCTTAAGTCAAAAAGAAATGGCATATTAATGTCATGTTGTGTATTAATGTTAGAACATGGATGTGTGATGACTGGGATTGTTAAAATGTGTTAAAATCTCCTTTTTGCAGATTCACACGGAGCTATAACTAATTGTGAACCTTTTTATCCGGTGTCCCACCAGTACGATGTATGGCTCCGAAGAAGATTGGGCCTTGCCGCGGTTCTTTCCCTCGATGGCATTACAACGCCGCCTCGGAGAAGTGTGAGGAGTTCACCTTCGGAGGCTGCCGGGAGAACCTCAACAACTATTTGTCCAAGGAAGAGTGCAGCAAAGCCTGCCATGGCTCAGGTATCTGTGCGCTGCTCATAAACATGTCATTTTTGCATCACTTTCTGGCTTTTGTTTGTTGCACAAGGATGCAATCAGTGTGAAAAGAGGATCCCACTAAACTCATTTGGGGAAGCAGCAAAAAACGGAAATTTAAGCTTTATAATTGTCTGCATTTATCCAACACTTCCGATGCTTTTTAGCTGAGTGGTAGATGAGAACTTGGCCACTATCGTGTCTATAAATCAAATGTAAAGTTACAAACAGGAGATGGTTAGCTTAGCACAGCTGGTGTAGTTCTGGAGATTTCCCTGCTGTATTCTCACATGTACTTCTGGAAACTTTACTTGGGGTCAGGAAAAGTTTCGGAGCAACACGTTGCGTTCTCTCATGCAGCCCCTCGGGAAAAGTTCAGGAAAATGTCCAGACTTCAGCCTGAAAGCAGCTTTAGTTTACTGGTTTATAATTTCTTAATAAATGATTGAATTTTAATCTGATTTGTTGTTTTTCTTTTAGAAAAAAGTGCTGTATCTGGTAGAGGTTTACCAGTTCCCACACCTCAACGTAGGTGCATTCTTCATGATTTGATATGTTGTTATCATAACAACATTGATTATTGACACTTTCAACAGTTGTGGTGCTGTTCCAGTGACGGTTTCCTGCTGCGTTTGTGTGCCACAGGAGAAAAGTGTGGTGCTCCCTGCACCGTCGAGCAGTTCACCTGCGACAACGGTTGCTGTTTGGATCCAGGCCTGGAGTGTGACTCGTCCCCACAATGCAGCGACGCCTCCGATGAGCAGAAATGCAAAGACTGTGAGCAATGACTATGAAAATAAATGCAGAAATGATAAGGGTTTCCACAAAAGACATGCTAACTTGAACTGTCTCCTGTGTGATTGTAGTGGACACCAAGTTTCGGATTCTTCTAGAGATTCCCGTGGATGAGCAAAAAGGTTATTTGAATTTTTTTCGGATATGTCCCTCGCTAACCTTTTACCTCAATAATTTGTCTTTCTCAGAATTTCAGTAAGATTGTAAATATGCATCACTCTTGCACTGCCTACAATCTCACCCTACTGGCTCATTTGTTGTCGTTCCCAGTGCGCTGCACGCAGCCTCCCGTCACAGGAACCTGCAGGGAAGGTCTCACTAAGTGGTACTACAACCCCCTCCAACTGGAGTGCTTCCGCTTCAACTACGGTGGCTGCCAGGGAACTGAGAACAGATTTGACACCAAGGAAGCCTGTACGAAAGTTTGCCGAGGGGTAACAGGTGAGATGTCGTTCCCGGCTTTAGTAGTAGAATTTAGTAGCTTTAGTAGTAGAATCCCAGATAAATCCTCTATATGCAACTCTCCAAGGTTAGGGCCTACCATGTCATAGAGACAAAGCTTCCAACACACTGGTTAACATTTAGCAGTTAATGGTTCTTCCTTCGCAAGTTGTTCTTAGGTCAGAATAGAGCTAGAGGGTAAATATTGGACTCACATTCATCAGGTGAAAATGACTCCAAATGAATGCTAGCGCTGCTCTACAACTTCTGGATGTGAAAAGTTGATGAACTCTTTTAATGTTTTCGTATATGTAAAATTTCCACAACATATTATATTGTCTTTTTCCTCTTTATTTCAGAAAAGGACATATTTGCAAGAAAGGAGGAGTTTGAAAGGAGTGTGTCTGATAACGAGACAGGTAAACTACCCTTCGGTTCTTACATTCTACAACGTCTAACGGTTCAAATAAAATCTGGCGGAACAAACAATCCGCTTCATCATCATCACAGCTTGATTTCTCTTCCAGTGCACTTCTCCGGTTCTCTGAGTTGCTGAAAGCAGCGTTTGATTTACTGATCTGCTTTCTCAGCTCTGCAGCCTTTCACATACATTATCTTTGAACAAAGCATCCGCCAAGTTAACTTTTTAAAAATGTATCCCTCTTCCACTCAACAGTTGTTACAGCAATAGCAGCCGTCCTAGGCGTAGCTATCGCCATCCTACTTGGCGTCCTGTTGTACTGCCTCGTAAAGGGAAAGAAGAAGTCGTCGCAACACCACCGTGTTCCCGTCAACACCGTCCCGGTCACCTCGTTGGAGGACAGAGAGCGTCTGGTCTACAACAGCACCACCAAGCCCATCTGACCCCCACCCCTCTCAGCCGTCACCTTTGACCCCCATCCTGGTGGTGAATGATGCTGGTTGCCGGAGCCTTGTCATATAGTGAACAAACTCAGATTGATGACAGAGGAGACAATATATCCGTTGACTTAGTTTGAATGCTGGAGGAGATCTGTTTTTTTAGGTTTTTTTTATATATATATAAGGGTGATGTACACGAAAGGCAGAATGTCTTCTGTGATGAAATGTGATATCTAATAATTTGACTTTTACATTTGATTTAATGCAGTGAGCTGTTAAAATCAGTTGTTGATATAGTGTGCATTCAGGTTAAAAGGGGGGAGGTAGAGCATCACTGGATATCATACAGGTTGTTCTCACTGAAACAGGTTCTCTTTCTCGTTTTGTTTTTAAAATAAAGTCTGTTTTAATGCCAGACCCTTAGTTGTCAGTAGGTCTGTGCTGGACTGTTACTTTGCAGTAAAAGTCCAGTTTATATTTCTTTTTGTGAATATATATATATATATAATGTCACATGGTGATCCCTTCAATTTACTTAAGTCCTGTCACGTCGGCTCCTTCACTCTTCTTCTTCTGTTTTTATACATCATTGTTACACATGCGTATTGTTGTACATAATCTTAACATTTTGAGAAAAAAAAGTGCTATTTTAATTGAGAAAATTATTTTTGTCCCATTTATCAGAAGTGTTTTTAGAAAAAGCTTAATGCATCGAATGATACATATTGATAACTTTATAAAGCTGCCTTGCTGTTGATTATTGAACCTTTTAAACTTGTCAAATGTCTGTACATATGACCTGATATGATTCTTTGCAACTAGCAGTATCGTGATGTTTATAGGAAATAAAAATATTTGTTAAAAATGTAATGGGGAGTATTTTTTTGTGTCTTACAAATGAGGTCAACTTGTTTTTAAAAATTAAAGTTGATTGTCTCCTCACCTTTAACCTTCTGCAGTACGTCACACTTTCTGCTTCAGTGTATTGAATGTTTTTCATTCTGGAGCCAAAAGATCCCATCCCCTCAAGTGAAATTTCTGTTCAGATACATTAGGTAGTTGTTATTTTTGATTCCATTTCCTCATTTTGATATGTATTTTATATTTTTACGTCAGGATCTTTTTTTTTTTTCCCATGCTTCACTGTCACAAATGCTCACAATGTTACTTTTTGTATAGTTTTTCAAGGTTACCTGTCTATTAATCATGCCGTTTGTTCTTGTGGCCTCGGTAAGGTCTGTCACATCTTAGACAAGCACGTCCACTTCTGATACATCAGGTTTTCATTCTTACGTTCAAACTAAATGCACAGTAATACTTGTCCCCCAGACAGTTGTCGTTAAATGAAAGTTATCTGACCCTCTGTTTCCAATCCCGGCACCTTCCTCCAGTCACCTTTGAGATTTAAGTGTTTCTAATAACAACAATGTCACAGATCACTGGTCTGTAATTTCTATTTTCATGCAACACATACTATTCCAATTCAAAAGGCTGCTTAAATTCAACATGGATCAAGATCACGTGCAGCTGACTCATGAACTGATCCATAAACTTTTTCTGAGTAGAGTAACAGGCCTACTCAGAAGCCAGTTCACAGTTACAAATTATATTTACCATATGTCTTTATTTCTTATATTATCCAATCTCCTTAGAGGCCATAGAGATACAGTCATTGCAACTTGAAGGTATACTTCAGGAATTCCAAGTGTACCACACACACACACACACACACAATGTCAACAAGCAGTATCACTGACATCTGTTCTCTTACATAAAAATTGCAGTGACAACTGGTCTTACATTACATTAATTATATATTTTTTCTCAGCTGACTGAACAGGTCACAAGAAGTCTCCAGTCTGTCAGATAATCAGTAATCCTCTCGTCAGAACAGAAAAGTATGAACGGTGATGTGACTCTGTCTAAAGTTTAATTTTAACAATGCTGCATTAGTGATTGTTTGCCCATGGATGATCTGTGCAGGACTCAGCAGCTTCAGCTGGATTCAGACTAAACAGCAGGTGCAGTTTAAACTGTGGCCTCCGAGAAAACAGTGATACGATCCATGTTGTGTTCATTCCAGACAAAACAGCTTTAACCCATTTCAAACATTTAATCGCAGTCCCACTGATCCACTGTAGAGTTGTTTTATGATGTTTTACCCGCAATACAATTTTGGTCTGATATAGATTTGAATCACCAAATAAGGAAAACGTCTGGTTCATGTCCATGTTTCTAATCTTTGTAGACAAACCAGCAGCACACTGCACACGGTCATTACCATGTTTTTGCCAGCAGATGGCGACACCGGCTTGTGAGAAGTTCAACTGCAGATCAACTCAGGCTACACAAACTCCATCTCTTTTATTATAATATATATATCTTATTCAGAATCACTTGGAATAACAAATTTAAGACAGTACATTCGAACACTTTACTGGAGCACGTTCAGTCCATCACATGACAATTACATTTGCATGTTCACATTGTGTTCACTGTTCAGAAGTCGTGCAGCATATTGCTTTTTCTTCTGGGATGTTGAGATGGTCTGCAGCAGGAGGGCAGAGAGGGGGTCCCGCCAAGCGACAGCGCCCCTTTCTATTTAATCAGCCTCACATAAATTATCACCCTCAAATTGATCCACTGAAGCCATCCTTTGTGAGCGGCGCCATTCTGCTGAGCTGACCCTCATAAACGTAATTGGCAGGGTTACAATTTGTTATGTCTTTTCACAGGCCTGTCAGTGGTTCGCATACATATGGAAGTGAAGATACTTTCACCAACTCTCTTTTTGTTTACCACCTTTTAAAACCATTTCATACTGTAGTAAACATAAAAGTGAAGCGAGCCAGATGTTGGGATGTGGGAACACCGCTGACTTCCACACAACAGACACCGGGCTGTCAAAAAACAGACTTCTCCTTTGCTGCATTCACTTGCTCCTCATAAAGTAGAAAATTCTGATTTAAAAAAACCCCAAACACGCTGTTTCAAGAACACAAAATAAAAATAGGATTTAAAAAAAAATATATGAATAATGAACACAACTATTCAGTTCAAGGTGTCTCTTTATATGTTTGTTTGTTTTTTGTTAGGAAGTGACAACTAACAGTGATTGGAAACAACAAAGAACGCCCCCGAACAATAAACATTTTTTTTAACCAGTATTATAAATTAAACAGAGGGTCGGGCAATAGCAGATCGCGATTAAATAAACATTTTGAACCAGAATCACAAGAACTCCAGGGTCTCCTTGTGGAGTTCACTGGCCAAGTAGGAGTTCCTACATTTCTGATCGACGTTGAACGCAGCACTGGCTCTTGGCCGCTGTTGGAAGGAGCATCATGCGGCAGTGTGTGTGAGGTGGTGGGCGCAGTGCGAGCTGACGACCGTCGCGGGGACGGACGGTGTGTGTGTATGTGCCTCTGAGCCGCTTCTAACATGTGAAATGAAGAAACTACCGGAGTAACGTGAAGGTTCGCGCCGAGAAACGCCAGCACACAAAAAAGGTTGTTTTTTTTTAACCGAGGACGAGGTATCGCTGGAGGGAAAGACGCGTTGGCGAATTTCGGTACGTGAACTGCTCCTGACAAACTTTCCCAAATCTTAGCTAAGCGGTGAGAACAGCCGCGCTACGCGACAGATAACTCCCTTCTCTTATTCCCGTGGTCATTGATAGTGGGATTAGGGAACATTGTACGTTTGATTCACGTATACTTTATTAATTTAAAGATTAATTTGACCTGTGTAAAACTTCGGAGTCCTGTACTCATGTACAACACTTAAACGCACCTCAACGCATTCCTTATCATGAGCCCCACCGCCTCGAGTTATCCACAGATGTTACATACAGATGTTAGGTGCCTTACTTTTCTTCTTCTTTTTCATTTTTATTTTTTTGCTTTATATAATTTCACAACATCTAGACTGTACGTTCCGCACAGAGCAGGAGTTTCACTCAGATAAGTTGTGTTTGTCTTTCAGCTCAGTGAACCTTGATCAGCTGCTGGAGTCTGTTTTTTTCCCCATTTCTTCTATTTAAGGGAAAGATCTTTTTCCACTTCAGCTTTAATGTCAGACACAACGTGTGAGGAAAAGCTAAGCCACCGTGCTGTAACTGAATCATCTGCCCATTTCCTCTTTCCCTGCATCCAATCCATACCCCCCCTGTGGTGCCCATACTTGGCCCCGAGAAAAGGTGATTGTCTTTTTTTCTAATGAGCACCCCAGGGAGACACAGCCAGGTTTTAAATGCAGTCTATTCAGAGGCCAGTGACTCTCCCCACCAGCTGCTGAAGAAGAATGGGACAAAATCAATCAGTTGCCAGTGAAAAGTTCCATCTTCTTCTCCACTGACCTCACTTGACCCGTCAGACAAAAACACCTCTGAAGTTCATTTGAGATAGATGTTGCTTGGATGCAGTGGACGACGCGCTCTTCCAGGTGGTCCAGACAGGAAGCGGCCCGAGTGTGTCTTGGATCACGGAGTCGGCACTTGGATTCCTCTTCCTGAGTCTTGGTATGCTTCAGCTGTGATAAAGTTACCAGAGCTGCAGAATGTGAGAGTCTCCTTCTTTGTTATTTTGTGGTCCAACGCTTCTTTTCTTTTCTTTTTTTTTTAAAATGCTGCTTAGGATATACCGGGATCTTATGAGACCATAAAGTTCCAACTCTTGCAAGTCACAGCTCGGATTTCGCCGTGAGAGTTAAAGGTCGACTTTAAACCCGACCTGACACTGTGCGTTTGTTTGACGACTGAGGAGAGTGTGTGCGCCTTAAGTGATATAGCAGACACCCGGGGGAGGTCAGACCTTCTTTTTTTGTGGTTTTCATGATGTTGACAAGCTCTCACACGGGCATGGGGGAGCTGTTTGTCGGCAGATGTGGTGTAATGCACCTTTAAATGGCCACTACTGAAAATTCTATTTCCAGGCTCGGTGTCTGATTTCCCCCTCCAAACACACTGCGGGTCACTATGGAGGACTACTTGCCCCCTGGTTCGACAGCGTTTCAGATTTTTAAAAACTGGAAATCTTTAAATGTAATTTCCCAAATTAGGTGCCACTTGCCAACTTCACTTGCCAGGTAAGCATTCTGTGGTCACAGGTCACTGTTGGAGAGTTGAAAATAGCTCTTTTTTTTCTCTTTCAGCACAGCGGGGAATGATTATCCTCCCATTAAGGGCTATTTTGGCCAGGGTGTGTATTATGTGCACCATATGGACGAAACTCCTCACGGTGCCCTGCGGGTGTTCATTGTGGTGGATCCGTTATAGCCACATTTAAAAAGCATTCGCAAAAATCTAGTGGACTAAACAAAAATAGAGGCCCGTACGCTGTGTGTCTGTGGGAAGTCGCGGGTTAGGGCAGCGTCTTTTGTAGAAGCTGTGTATTTAATTGAGATGAAGAGAGACTGTCAGGGTTGTATTGTTTTCCCCCAGTGAATGAAAAGCTGTTAGTCTCTCAAGGCCTGTGTGTCAGGGGACAAACTGCAGGAGTGATGTGGGAAAGAGGGCACTCACAGGAAAGCTGTTTGTCAAGGGGTATTTTCTGTCGGGGTGAGAGGGGTAAGAGGGAAGGAGGGAGGTCATGCAAAATAAACATGGCACCAATGCTGAATAAAGACGCCCTGTCTTCAGTTTGCCCGTAGGATGCCTGCCATACCAGATTGGATTTTTTCGATTTGTTCTGAACATAAACATCCGTCCAGACTGATGGTGTCCTAAAGAAATGCGCCCCACCATGTCTGACTTCCCAGGGGACCTCCAGATTTCCCATGGGCCTTGTAAGGACGGACGGTGAATGCAGCTTGATGCGGCAGATCTGTGACTGTAGCAGGGAAGCGTAGCAGGAACTTTACGGATTCTTATTTTTAGCTTCTCCTCCCATTAAATTGTTCTGCATGAGGAAAAATAATTTTGTGCGGTCAATTGTTGCACAAAAGGCTCATTAGGCTCCTCTTTGAGATTCTGATTGTGGGTCCAAAGTAACTGTACGTCGATCAGTTGTGCGCATAACCGCTTGGCAATAGGATGGCCGGATGGGTGTTTTCTTTGGACACTGTTAGAATAACACATAAGGGTTTAAATGTAAATACAGTCCATTTATTGGCAGCAGTCTTTAAATATGATGTCACATCCTCTCCAACTTGTCTGCGTCCCTATTACCTTTCCTGGAGAGACAGAGAAAGTGACATGTCTGGCTGATAGCAGAAGTCCTGTTTTCCCCTCTCGCTTCCCCTCCAGACATTTTCAGTGGTTTCACTTCTCTCATAACCTTGACAGGCTGTCAGTTGTGATAATACTCCAGATAGTCGTCAGCCCCCCCGAGGACCTTTTTTCCTTAAGCATGTCAGGCCTGAGGTTCTGGTTCAAGGGATATGTTTGTCTGTGCGTATTTTTTCAGAGGGAGTCTTTTAACACATTGTGGTGATGACTCTGAATACATTTTCTCTTTATTTGCATGAGCGCTGTATCCCGGCCAGCATCTGTCCCCCCTTAATCTTCTGTTTGTTGTGTTTCGAAGAAAGGAATTCGGGGGTCTGGCCACCTGGATCAGTGTCAAGCCCGGCGATTAGAGGAACAAGTAGGTTTATCAGCCCATCCATCGCAGGTCTTTCTTTTAATAACCGTCCGAATCACTCTCGCGGCATCTGTCTTCAATTAGGGGGCAAGTTGCAGATTCCCGTGTGGGAAGTTCATGCCGCGGGTAATGCAGTCATCAGCTGTGGGAACCAAATGCTCTCCATTTGTGTTAAATGGCAGCTAGTTCAAGCACAGGTGGTGAGCCTGGTATGAATGTTAGTCTGTGCCTGGTGTTTTCTTAAGGGTTTTAAAACTGTCTGTGCCCCCTCCCTAGGAAAACAAGGATATGGAATTCTGATATGTCAGCAAACAGGAGGGGGGAAGTTAATGAGTTACGATTGTTTAATTCTGTCCAGAAGTGTTTAAGATTATTGGTTTCACTGTCCTGTCAGAAATGTTCAATCATTTCACTTTGTCCACCCAAACCATCTTCCATCCGTTGAATAAACACATTGAAGGCCCAGACGTCTGCAGTGTTTCTAGGTTTTGAGCCCGTTATTCCTAGTCTATCCTCTCATTGACCAAAGGAAGATTAGCATAGTTGTGTCTGGTCAGTAAGCGGGGTTAGCTCAGGGGTCACAGTGGGCAGGATTATCGGAGGATTTTATTAGTTCACAGTTCACTGAGACCAGTTCAGAGCCTAAGCCTCATGAATAACATGAATACCACAACATGAATACAACTAATTCAGGGTTTGCAAACTAACCCACCACTTGAAAATCAATTGAGCAAGTTTGATCAAAGTTAAAGAAGTTTAATTCTCAAAAAATATACTGCATTGACCAATCATAAATCAACGTCTCAGAGCTTCATGTCCATCCATGTTCAAGGAAATGCACAACGTTTTTTAAAGCTAGAAACTTTTTTTGCAATTTACAGACAGAATATTCGTTTTTATGTTTCAGACATGAACTGTTGGTTTCAGACACGAACTGCGGAAAATGCCCGGAATATTGGGTCCAGATATTTTCCGGAGTTTGCCTTTCACATATGACAGACGCAGCAGGAGGTTTGCCCGAGTCAAATGCGTTCACACCAACAGGAATTTCACAGATTTTCAGGAAAATATCTGGACTAGAATGCATGTCTGAAAGCTCCTATAGTAATTGATTTAGACAACATGCAGTGAGAAGAACGACTTAATTTTAGAGTTTTTTAAATGCAATATTTTCTGGCTTACACTTTACACTGCAAGTAAATAAGCTTGAAATAGATTATATTGTCCAAAAATGTTTCCTTTTCTTTTTTTGTTGTATTAGAATTGAAAAGAGTTTTCCATCATTCACTTGCTGCGCTTTGCCCTGAGATGAAAAAGGAAAGTTTTGTGGCTGCAGAGATTCTTGTGTAGTAAACAAGTTTTTTGCGTCAGTCCAGGCTGCAGCTGCAGGGAGCTGCGATCTTAATGTTCAGAACCAGCTCTGTGACTTTTCTCCTGGCATGCCTGCACATCGTAATTGGCGAAGCTCTTGGCAGCGGGCTCGGTTTGGCCTCGGCTGGCCTGGCTGTCAGAACGGCACTGTGGCCAGCGGACGCGTCCGTCCTAATCCCCGAAGAATTCCCGCTCCTCTGATCTAGTTGGCCCAAGAATGTGGTGTCTGAAAGGCCGGAGGCACACCAGGAATCACATGGAGACGAGTTCTCATGCACAGTCTTCCATGTTAATTCGTTATAAGGAGCCAGAGAGGCAGTGATGTGACAAACTGGCAGCATTGTGGCTCCGAGGGGACACACCTCATCATTAACAGTACCACAGGCTGGCATGAGGGATTAGAAAAATACATGCCCCCAAGCCTGAAACTGTTATCTCACTGGACAGTTACACCAATAATTAAAGACAATTTTTTTTAATGTGGCATGGATTTATTTGTAGCACTTGTCAAACAGATTTATAAGAAAAGTTTATGTAAAATGTGTTGTTGCTGCAAGTGTTGAGCTCACCTGTCATTCTTTCTATAATTCTACGTATCTGACGTTCATAATTATATTACTATTGACTTTGTGTAAAACACTGGTGTTAATTAGTTCTGAAACGGCTCAAATGGCAAATCCTTTTTACATTTACTTTGGAGCTGCTAAATCTCTTGAGTGCCCATTCGTGGCACGTCGAACTCACTCCTGCCCTATTTCTGCCGATCAGCATGGCCTGATAGCACAATCGCCCCCTACGCGTCTCGACCCTGGTTACACTATACGTTACCATGTCGCTGGCATGAGCTAATGCGGAGCAGCAAGCAGAGGAATGAGAAGAATTTCCCTTTTATATAAGACCTGATTAGATTGGCTCGTCTCTGTTCCCAGTGAGCCAGTCCAGTCAAGAAAACACGAATGACTTACTGTAAAGAAACCAGAGATATTTTTCTAATATGAACCCACCGAAACTGATAAAAACATTGCCATGCAGTCTGTGCGGTAAATCTTGACATAAAGTGCTTGGGTTCTGTCTGAACTTTTTATGTTTTGTTTTGTTTTGTCAGCTCCAGAGGCCTGAGTGCCATGCCAGAGGGGTCCCATTCTGCTCTCCACCAGGGCCCAATGGGGGAAGGTAAGATCAATGCAATTATATCCAGTTCTGCTTGGTAATTGCTGACCATGAATTGACCAGTCTTATAATGCAGAGTTTTAATGAGTGGGGGGAGAGTATGTTTGGTCAGCCAGCACAGTTTGCTAACAAAACACAGAAGTACAGTAGCGGCAAATTGAAAAATCCCGGGGATGAAAGAATGGAGGAAATGTAGAGGCTTCGAGAGGCCGAGCTGAGAGAGCAGTGAACTCTCCTCCTACAGTCCCGTCCCAGCTGGCAGAGAGGTTTTTTGTGTGACTGTGGAGCTTCGGCCAACAACCCTTCATACATCTGAAACCCCCGAACACTCGCACGTCGAACCAGAATGTGTCAGAATCACAGACAGCCAAGATGGTTGGTCCAGCCAGCGGTGCTGACCTTGCATGCTGGGGGCCACTCAAATTACATATTATTTTAGTGTTCATTATCTTGAGCCGCGGAGCCACTGCATTGACACAGGGACTCTTTGTATCTGTTTGCCTGCTCTGTCCCTCTAAACCCCCCCGACCGCCCCCGCGCCTCCTCTTCTTTCTCCTGAACACATTTGGCACTGGGCTTCGACTTTGGCTGGAGAATACCAATGTGTCAATGGTTCCCTTTTTCCCTTGCGCCGGACCCTTTGCTTCAGCGTTGGCCAGGAGAGGCTCTTGGCTCAGGGAGACGTGTGCCACCCTCATGAGAATTTGTATGTCTGTTTCCTCAAAAGGCCACTCGGCGCTGACATCACGCCCTCACAGCTCATTTTTGCAGCTCGGATGCCGAGTGCGAAATCACCTTGGCCTGACAGAACACCCACCGCTGCTTTCAGACTCGCTGTGTGTGTGTGAACCAGTTGGAGTTAATGTATGACAGACCTGGGTCTGCTGTGGATGGATGAATGGTAATTAGGGGGCAGGGCCTGCTGGTAATGTGCTAGTATCTATGTGTGGTGATGATTGGATGCAGTTAACAGGCTGGAGGAATGCACATGGTGACAGGAAGCCCCCTGTCTGGTCAAGGTAAACAATGACAAGGTTGTGGTCCGGCTCCAATTTCTCTGAGGGGGTCAAAGGATTTTGAAGTTGAAAGTTGTGTTGATTATTTGACTCTACACCAGGATTTGGACGCCACCAGGCATGATCGGACAAAACCAGCATCAAGGATCATTTGTGGGCTGTGCTCCAACATCTACCCAAATGTTCCGTTCAGCTGTTGAAAGTATTTTTTCAATTGTTCTGCACATTGAATACTTTGACAGGACAATCTGAATAACAGGAAAAGTATAGTATATCATTTCCATAAAAGTGAAACTTTTATCGCCATGGTGGGATGTGAACCAGCGTGATTGAAATCCTTGTATCCCTCGTGTGAATTACGTGAATATGTTTAAACAAATGACTGTATGTCTAGAGGTTGTCAATCCAGTGACCTTGACTTGAGAAGTCATCAACAGACCTGAGGCTGCGTGAGGCAGGTCTCTCAAAGATAAGGGTTCCTGCTGACCTACTTCACCTCAGGCAGGAATGTAGCTGCGTGTGCATATTGTACGGCGTTAAAGGGGTTCTGACGGATCATCTCCATTCACTGCAGCTTTTCCAGACCAGTGGGCATAGGCCTGTGGACATAGAGAGACGATGGCAGGGATGGTTGTGTCTCTGAGTGGGGCTTGTTAATGGAGCTTCTGGACTGGAACACTGTCTCTGCTCAATTGCCCAAAGCATTAACCACCTGCAGCCTCAGGTGAACCTGAATCGACTCCTGGTAAGCAAAGGTCAAGTCATGCACTGCCACTGACGCATCCACACATACAATGTTTTAGTTTTAATAACACATTATTGCTGCTACTTTTACAACCGACGTCCACCCTACTCCGGAGTTTTCGAGAGTGATCGCTTCTTATCGGTCATCATGACTACCGGCGGTGAAGGCAAAGAGTTGTAAACACTTACCATCGTAACCGTTCCACCTCGGCGTTGGTCCAAGAGGAGAAAGCCCTGCTCTTACTTTTCACCATTGCAGTTTCTCATTGCGGAGTAGACAATCTGCTTCTTGTTTTACACCGGCGCGCACAAGCCCAAAGTACGTGAGTGGTCACATGATATGCGTTTTCAGGTGTGTTGGTATGGACGGAGATCAGCTCTGATACAGAGCTAAAACACTCGACTGGACGAGGATCGTTTTGGCCTTAAAACGTAGCAGTGGGATGTTGCTCAGCTGAGTCCCGACTCCCTCGTCCTGTACGTTTGCAACATCTCACTACTGTTGCATAGGTTTATGTTTAGACATTACATAACATAGCTGCTATTGTAATAGAATTCAAAGACCTCCACACTCACCGTGTTGCATTTCATTGTTTGACTCAGGCTCCCGTACCCGTCTCAAAAGAATTTATTTCAATGTAAATGATTTTACAGCTCCTACAATGGCATTCCTCCTTAAAGAGCTCTTCTGGTGGATTAGCCACATTAGTTACAGGCTCTCCGCTTCGGGGTGTTCCTGTCAGACGGCCGCTCAGAACCTCCATAACACTTAACACGCAGTTGATGCAAGCAAGCATGCAGTGCACTCAACTGTTTTACTGCCGATATGATGCATTCATGGCTTTGGAATATCAGTTACATGTTTTTGTAGGAGAGGGTTTGTGTAATTAATTTATTAGAGCACGACAAAAACATACTGTATCCGCTCTGTAAGTGTCAAAGCAAGCAAAATTTCTCATTTGACTGCTGTATACATAAATGTGTTAATAAGGTCTAAACTCCTGGGGACATTGCCTCACACCCTTTATAACGCTGCATGTGATAAACAGCTCGATGTGAAGTAAATGAAGTGCTCCCTCCCCCTGACATCCTTCCCCACACACTCCTCACACAGTTGTCCTGCCACCGGCCTGCGTGGACTCTGCAGAGAGGCGCTAACAGGACAGCAGTTTGCTCGTGTACAGTCGGAGTGGTGGTAAAGTTTACATTGGACTCACACCTCAGGGCCCAGATGGTGTGTGTTGTCGAGAGGAAATGCGAGTTTTGAATAGATCCAGGGTTGGCAGTGTTGCTAATGCCTGAAGGGTTCTTGCTGGGGTGTGTGTGTGGGGGGGCTTGTTAACGGAGGAGTTTTCCTAAGTGGATCATCACATGCCTGTGCACTGAGGTCATTTGGCACAGTCGGATCCTTCAAGAGCCATGGTCATGCACAGGGGAGGTTTACGGGATTCAATTTGAGCTTTTGGGGAGTGTTGAACTTTTGTAACATTGAATATGCTGCCTCATTGAAACGTGTCGTCCTTTAAATCTCAAAAAGGGATTTTGTCCTTTGCCGACTCTGTTTGGGTGTGTATGATGAGGCCATATGACTGTTGCATTGTTACAATGCAAGAGTCATTACGTTACTTTTTCTATCATATTTTTCAGACATCCTCAGGTCTTTACATAAGCCGTTCCGAAATCTAAAAAAAATCTAAACATTTACAAAAGAATAAAGTATCTACTTGATGTTTTACAACACTCAAATGACTGAAATTTGTAGACACACATTAGTTGGTTTCACTTTTAAACACCAGAATTCCCCAAAAACTTCCCAGCTTTTTGACCATTTTGACCTTGACTGTCTGTGTGGAATGTAGGTTCAGTTCGTTCGTTCGTTCGTGTGTGTGCGTGCGTGCGCGTGCTCTCAGTCTCTGTTGTCCACTGAGGTTTATTTGCCGGCTTAAAGGCTAATTATTAACACGGGATAAAAGGTTTGTTTTGAGGCCAAACATGGGTACAAATCAAACCATGTTGTACCTACAGTGTAAGAGACGGTTCAAAGCAGCAAAATCTTGAAACAATTCTTCCCTTCATCAACGGATAAGAAATAAATCTAGGTCTCAGTGTCTAACCACCAGTGTCCTGACTCATGCTGTTTGATAATAGTCTGTGAAGACTCGATGCTTAATCCTCGGAGGCACCCGTTCTGCTTGTTCCTCCTGCCCTCCTGAGGGGCAGCCATTCACCGTTGCCAGGTGGGGAGGAGTTTTTCTCATGGGGATCAGCACAAGACCACCTCCCTGTCTCCCAAAAGCCCCTCTGGGAGGAGACGAGTGCCAGAGGTTGTGGAGGGGTGCCGGAGGAGGAAGTGAGGAGTGGATGTTGAGGGGCGGAAGGGCTTTTATTAAGATGTAGTGCAGAACATGCTTCGCTCTTTATCCCCCAAGGGGGAAACAGGGTCACACACTGTGCCCCTTGGCTCTGAAATATAAATGAGCAGAGTAGCAGTCACCGCAAGCCAGTTTGATGTTGGCCTTTTTATTTAGTGTCAGCCAATTAGGAGCTTGTAACATGCATTATTGTAGGAGGTGAATGTTCTTGTAATGGCCAGTGGGAATCTCTAAAGAATAGTAACTGTTCAAGCAACAAAAAAACAAAGGTGAAAAGGCTGCAAGAATGTGCTTACACCTTTAAACTTTGTCAAGGCAGATAAGGGTGTGTTGCAAGAAAAGTTGCAACATTTTCTGAGGAGACTTCGGATAGTGTCGATGTATCCTAAAATACCAGCGTTATAGGAAAAAAAACAACTTTTTGGCCCAAGGTGATTGAATTAATGGATGATGCTGTCAAGACAGTGCCAGGCACCTAGGAAACGAGGAATGACTCATAGTGATGAAACCTCAGAAATTTCCAATAATTTCCCTGCTCTGTCGTCACTGATCGTGCATGTACGGTCAAGCCTGTGTCTGGAGGAATATCATAAAGCGAGTTCAGATGTGATTCACGCTCTGCTGGGTTCAGATTCATCCGTCATTTGATACATGAGTCAGTATGAATCAGGTAGGAGCGGCGGTGTGAAGGTTACCAACAGAGCAGGCAGGGGCTTGCTTTTTTCTGTGGGATGTTTTGTCCACAGTGCTGTCACTCTTACTCTGATGTTTTATACACTCTGAGCAACTCTTAGCAACTCTGAATCGAAGTACATCTGCAGTTGTAGGATGAGTATTTGCATGCTGAACATCAATATAAGCTGTGCTGTTCCTGTTTCTTTTCTTCCGGTTTTCTGGTTTGATTAGAGAACAACACGATAGCACAGGGGGTAACATAGTAGGTCGGAGTCATGCAGGTGTGTCTCCTCCGCAGACTTCTTCCCTTTAACTGTGTAGAACACACTCATCGTTCATCACGTTATAAGGCTGCTCATGGAAATTGGATGGATTGGAGAAGAGAAAAAAGTGATCAATAGAAATCATCCTGGACTTTGACGCCTTATTTCTTCAGCCTTCTTGCTTTGGTGGACAAAACTCATCACTGCTATCTTAAAGGTATGCAAGGACCGGCATATATGGATTCCAGTAATCGGAGGGCATTTATATGATGTTTTGCTCTGCTGTTGAAGTGTTTTGAACATAAGCTGTTTTCAGACACAAACTCAGGAAATTTTCTGGAGTTTGCCGTTCACATGGGACATCTGCAGTTCGAGATTGTCCGGGTCAGACACTTCAACAACAGTGGGAACATTTGCATAATATTCCGGCGAGGTATGGAGATGGAGATTTTCCCGCAGTATTCTCACACAGCTCACTCTGACATTTCCCAGAAATTCAGAAAGTTCTGGAAAATGTTTGGAGCAGCGTTTGCGAACATTTGCGTTCTCCCACACAAGTTTCAGGGAAATGTCTGTACTGTAATGCGTGTCTGAGAGAAGTTGATTATTATTACTACCTGTTGTTGATGCATATAACATTTCCATCAGTTTATGTCAAACTTTGTATTTCCTAAGTCAAATAGACATTGTGTTATGCAAACTTGGAGCTTCCATCCTGTTGAGTGTAGAACGTAGACATCGGAGAAAAGAAACTTCACCTTGTCCTGGATAGAATTTGCATCGTTATCTGCATAGAGGCTGTTTTGCATGAACCGATGTGAGAATGTGAAAGTTGTGTCATCACAAGGTTTTACAACCAACAACTAACGTCACAGAGGTGTGCTTTGACTTACCAAGTTTTCGGGGAAGGTGGTGATGTTCAGCCATAGAAAATGATGCATCAGCATATGCTGCTCTGTGCCAGATCATACAGCATCTGCTGGGCTTACTGCAAGAACATGTCAGGGACTGTTAGTTAGAAATAACAATTAAACAATGAATGCTTTATGGCTCTTACACCAAGAGCTTCAGACAGACAGAGATCACCGCTGTCATGCACATGACTGTGGCCTTTTAGAAACGTTAATAGCCAGGTGCTGGGGTATTCATTTCAGAGTTTCTGTCCGCCTCTGACGTCATGGTGACATGATTGACATGCACCACGTTATTAGCGCTGCATGTCATGTAGCCATGATGTCAGAGGCGGACTAGTTTATGAACCGTCTGCATTGTTAACCATCTGATAAGCTCACGCTGAAATGGAAACAAGTGTAGACTTTACATTATTAGCTCCAGACTGATTAGTCATCATGGAGCCCCTCGGTGAGTGGGATGTCCTGTCTGCTTGCAGCCATGAAACAGACGGAGGCCTTTCCCCTTAAATCAGTCCTACACTCCCATATTTGGGTTGACAGTATTTTTATTTGGATATTTTCAGAGCTCCACAGTGGTACCATTTACAAGCATTCCCTGGTAAATATAGACGAACACCGACTCAAATCTATTTAGTAGTATGTGTTCAATTAAACATTCAGCCAGAGCAGCCTCTATTTTTTTTCTTTCAACAAAATGTAGAAAACACAATGACGATGACAGGGCCACTGCACTGAACCAATATTTTCTGTTGGGGAGGGAATCGAGTGATCCACTCGTCATCGCAAAGGGCCCTGTATGCACAACTTTTGAACTTGAAATCAATTATTAATTTCTTCGAAAGAGCGGGGTTGACGGAACCCTTATTGACAGAAAACAGTGTGGAGACTCGTTGTGGATCAGCTTGGAGTGAGTGGCCTTTAATGGAGACTTTTGATCCCAGTCCTGCTGTGGACCACTGGCTGAGCTCAAAGCGGACCAGACAACCTGTTCACAAAAACTGGACCACAGATATCTTTACTTACTAAGACAATGACTGTTGTCTAAATGGACTGACATTTACAATTATTACAGGTGTTAAAGCAGGAATAGTTAAAACCTTCTGTACTTGTAGGTTCAGAGTCAGATCATTTTGCTCTGTAAATGTCTCCATGCGATACTAAATGTTTGAATTCAGTATTGTGCTCTTTGGGGGAAAAGTAAAAGGTCAAGCACTGATTTTCTTCATTGGAAATCACTTATCACAGTTATTTTGGTTACAGGTTGTGTTCACATACAGCGCCACTGCCTCCGTCCAGGGGATTTGGACTCAGGGAAGCAACAAAAGAGAAGGGAAGGTCATGCCTGTAGCATTAAAACACCTTTGTCTGTAAATGTTAACCTCGGCTTAACAGACAGGAAACTGGAATTCAGAGAATTACAATGAGGTGTTGGGAGCTTTTTCTTTTCTTCCGGAATTCCAAACATTTTTCTTTTCCCAACAACATTAGTAATCTGTTCACACACGAGAACGTGACCTGATGTAAACCATAATGGATCACACAGCCTCTACTTAACAGTCTTGCCGATGACTTTGTTGAGACAAAATGGACTTTGAGAAAACTGCTATGAGTTATTGAGGTTAAGCGGCTGATTTAACTTTACTCCAAATACTACACTGTCTCTCTAGCCTTGACTTGGTTAATGGTTATGTCTGCGAGTTAACAACTGTATTGACGCAGTTGTGAAACAAAGGAGTGTTGTGTTTTTTTTTAGGTCTACTTATGTTGTAAAGCTGTGGTGTCTGAATGTAGAAATCATTGGCCGGGCTGAAATGGAAAAAATGTTTCTCCGGACCATATATTTAACGGTACAAAGCCGTCTCGTCTTCGCAACTATTGTGTGTGAGGTATGATTTTACAGGTCGCTCCACTGAGCTGTGCGGAATGCTTTCAAATCATACCTCAACAAGGTTTTTGAAAGACGTAGATGTAAATGAACGCTCCCCCCTCGCATGTGGCAAGTAAAAAATTTTTTTGTTGTCTCCTTCTCTTTGCCAATAGTGCAGATCCAGCGAGTACATGACAAACACAAGTTCATATGTGACGGCCTCAGCCAGTCTGTAGTTGTGCAGAAAACAGATGGTTTAAACTAGCGTGCGCTGTTCACTGCCCCTGGTGCGGTACTTTCATTTTATAGACATTTCTCTGCATTTATTGCCAAAATGGCACTGGCATTTAGGATTGAAGGGATTAAGCCCAAGAAATATTTTCCCTTCCAATAAAGTTAATGGTAACAAATTGCTCCAGCGCAGCTTTCACGTTTGATGGCTCTCTTTTTGCTGAAATGAGAATTGCTTGAACGTAACACAACGTTTACGTTCATGTGTGTATTCACTGTCCCATAAGCAACCATGTTCGCTGTTGACATTTAGCAAAGCTAAAATACAGAAATGCACACAGTGCTCATGTTAAAATATGAGACAACATTAAGAATGGACATAAATACTGTATATTTTAAGACATACCAGGTCATATACAGTGTAATCGTGCTATATTTAAGACAAACTTTTTTTTTGAAAGGATAAATATGACACCAGGCACTTAACAATCCTCCACATGTGACAAATGGGTGGCACAGTAATGGGCTTGGCCTTGCCACAGTGGCAACAGATCCCTCAGAGATTGGTGGTAAATGTTTGCAGACGCTGGAAGAGGCACAGAGCCAGACCAGACCCCGCTTTTAATCTGTCTGTATGAAAATGGTTGCATATTTACTATATTGAGAGAACTCAACATGAAAACTGAGTCACAGAGGATGCAGACAACTCTGAAGATCACATGTCGTCTTTGTCCGAGGCGACAGGCAGAGTGGAAAAACTTTGCACGGCGTGACACAGGAGGACCAGTGTCCTTGGCTTATCTCAGACTTGCATGTTGACCCAGGTCATTTGCATTCCTCTGCACGGGCTGTTTCAGTCGCTGATGGGTCCGCCACGGTTGTTTCCCCCCCCCCCAAAAACGCGTTGTGTGTGCGGTATCAGCTACAGATAACGTCAGCCTACAGAGCCTGTATCTGAAGTGGTCGATCATAGCTGTGGTAGGAGTTGAGCTGGTGCTTGAGTCAAGTGCATGTTCAAGTCTTAAAACGTTCTCTCTCTCCATCTGTGCAGCTCAGTAGTACCTGTGTATAAGAGGATACAGATAATGATTCAGAGCAATGATATATTATTTAGGAGAGTGTGGAAACTGTGCAAGCATGGCATTGATATTTGGGCTGTCCTTAGTCCAGGTTGTGCTGTTCATTGAGTGCAGTCCTCAACCACAGCAACGTTGTTATAGAGGGATATGAGGGGGAGGAAGTGGAGGATGGAAGAAGGGAGTTTCACACGCCAGACAGGATAACTCAAAACCAAAAGCGAAGACAAGAAGCGACAAAGGATACGGATGCCCCATTCTAACTCATGGTGGTGTAGTGGAGTGTAATAGCTTCCCATTACACTCCCGATCAACCCTATGATTTGTCACGGAGCGTAAACAGAGTTTTCTCTCGTGGTCAGCTCCTGTCGCCAACTCATCCTTTTCTCCCAGTGAGGTTTTGCCTGGGAACTGTGCTGTCGGTTGCAGCCCAGTTTGGACTGCGGAGGAAGTAGTGCAGCGCGAACAAGACTCTCATGAGTTCAGTATATTGACTCATGGAAAGTTCGAAGATGCCAAGAGAGGTTTGTGTGCGTGTGCGTGCGTGCGTGCGTGTGTGTTGGGTGGTTGTGTGTGAATAAACTAAAAGGCAGTTTGATTCTTCATGTAAAGCCCTTAAACCCACTGCATGTCCCACTTTTCTCAACATTTCATAAATCATGTCACATATTTTGCTTGTTTTAATATCATTTGTTCCTAGGAGAACCGTAAAAAGTAATACTGCATGTTCTCTATAAAACTGCATGTTTGAGATACAGCGAGTATGTATGTCTGTTCAAAGTGAATCGGTGGATTTTCAAACTCTCAATTGACAAAATTCATGATGTTTTGTATCAGCTGTGGGCTTCTGACCACTAATGCACACTCAAGGATGCACATATTTTATTCAAAGCTTGTCAACGCTCTTGTTTTTATCAGGCGCATGAAATGAGCTACATCCCCACTCAGCAGGAGCACTTACTTGAATGATGTAACTGAACATGTGCCTCGTTGATTTCCATTTAATATTCTTAAGTTAAGTTACACGACAAAGGTCCATTTCTTTAGCTGAGCAAAATGGTTTTGGCCCCATTGGCCCGTGAATATTTAAGGAAACTGAGCTCTCGGCACAGTGGGCACTCAGTGCCCCATTCTCACACACCGCCAGGGCTTGGTATATTTAGGAAACGTTTGTGAGGAAAATTCCCCATCTGGCCAGGAAGGATGTGAAACTGAATATGGATTCCATTTCTTCATAAATTCAGACGTAGCCTAATGGCGGCATATAAACAAAGCTCCGAGTGCCTTTCTCCGCTTTTTTTTTTCTCTTCCCATCAGTTTCCCTTCTCTCTGTTTTTCCAAGGCTCAGCCTTCAGCAGTTAGAAGAACAAGAGGAAATGACTGGGTTTTCCATAGAATATGCCGTGTTGCAATTAGGGCCATGTCAGTAATGATTTGAGCTGAGCCTTTTACTGTAAACCGCCCCTCTGTGTCTCAGCCTGAGAGCATAAACACAAAGCTCCGAGCCGTCTTTTATTGATTCATGGACAGCAGTCTGTTCAATGTAGCTTGAACGTTTGCAGATTTTTATTTTTCTGAACTGGTGTCTGGTGTCTTAGTGCAGTCGTGCAGCCTTTGTTTTTATGGGTGCACTTGGTGAGAGAAGACGACCATTAAGACGATTCAAAAATTCTTCTGAATAATAACTGCAATATAGAAAAAATAGTCAACTCAAGCAGGAGCTTTGTAGGAGAACCGTAGTCCTTTATTCTGTAGTTTTATAAACCAGGAAACTGCAAGGAAGAGACATTAACAAAAAATTTGCTATGATAATATAAAGTTGTAAAGTTTACTAATGGCATTTTCATCTCAGCTGTCTCAAGTTATCTTCAACTCTTCAGCGCAGCTGCCACCAACAACAGACAGATTACAGGGCAGATGTGTGTTTTCAGACATTATCTCCTGAAAATGTCCGAAAAAACTATGACGAACGCGCCAGGACATCACAATCACAATAGCAGGAACATATCAAGACCGGGTAACCTTGTCGTGAATCCTGCGGTCTCTTTCCTGCTGTATTCTCACATAGGTTCACTCAGACATTTTCCAGAAATTGTGTTCTTACAAAGTTCAGGAAAATGTCCGGTCTTTAGTGAACGTCTGAAAGTCTGTAGATTGAGGATATTGACTGTAAAGAGCAGGTGTCCTAGGTTTGATCCAGTAAAAGGTATTTTTCTTAGAAAGAAGCACTGGCCTTCCTCAAGTAGCCTTCGGTGTAGTAGTTTGAAGTCCCAGGATGTCAAAGCCAGTTGTGTGTGTGAAACAGACACTGTTATACTGACTGCATTAAATCTAAAAATTCTGACACCTCTGCATGTGTTTCTCTCACCTGTCCCAGAATCTCCTCAGTTGTCCTCGCCCCTCTTCACCGGTGAACATGGCCAGGCCAACATTGACTTGGGCCCAGACTGTTACAGCCGGCTATGTGCGGAGCCACTGGACGGAGAGGGTGAACGTCCAGTGAGCCTGGTATCCACCCTGTCCTCCGACTCGTCCCGCGACAGTCGCAGCCTTTTTGGAAGTACAATTGCTCTTCCTTCCTCTACCACCCCGCCCATACAGTGCGGGGAGGACATAGACTTGGAGCTGAGCCCAGCAGAAGGTAGCGGAGGGCAGGCTGGAGACCAGAGTCCCACCCTGACGAGCTCCAGGGGCCACTGGCAGGATCGGCCAGAGCCAAAGGTGATCAGTAACCAGCGGAACAACAACAACGCTGCCTCCAACAGGAAGGCAAGTGCTGACAGGCCTCACCTCCCCGCCCCGCCTGTCGTCACGGACGCCATGGCGCCCAACCCGAAGTTGACCTATGTGGACCGTGTCGTCATGGAGATCATCGAGACGGAGCGCATGTACGTCAAGGACCTGCGCAGCATTGTGGAGGTGAGTGGATGTCAGGGCCTTGCTGACTGTACTCAAATTGAATTATCCCTTTACAGTTGCCATTTTTCACTTTCAGCCGAGCATTCACTGTGAGCCAATAGTTGATATTGTAGAAAGTCAATCATCAGTATTCACTGTATATAGAGCAAATGTTTGACTTGGATTAATCTCCAGCAATGACTCAATGTCTGCAGCTACTCTTTGGGGGCGATTCACTGAATTTGGCCAGCCAGGAGCCAAAATAGGGGAATTAGTCTCAACGGCTGTTGTGAGCAAATCTACTGTCTACTGTGCTCCAAGCAGCTGTTGGTGGCCCCAAATGAGTTTGGTCATCGTAAACGTAAAATATATCCTGATTCCCTACTTTGTAAACAAACTGGTCAGTTGACAAATGTGCTTTGTTTGTAGATTTCACAGAGATGGAGGCTGTGGAGTTTATGATCTGGTCATAGTGATTTTGTATAAACCATTCTGCTCATTTACAGTGCAGTGAAAAGGTACAGCCTGTAGCCCCTCGGACTGTGCTCGTATCTGGAGTTCAAACCTGGGCTCTTTGATCTCAGTCAAAGATAGAAGAAACCTCATCTCATAGATGTGAACCTTGGATAATGGGCCATGGATGGTTTTACTACTCAACAGACCACTTATCTCTTATCGCTTTTTCTACCTCTGTAGTCTGGAAAACAACTTCCAGCCCAAGGAACCCCTTCCCAGCTTTCGATCTATTCTTGCAGAGAAACTGGAGTGCGCTGCTGTCAAACAGTCTCTGCCGCAACCGCTGCTAATGTCTTTCACACGTGAAGCCTCTCTCGGACTCACTGGCAGTAAACCGACTAGCACCTCTCCTCACCTTGTCTCCGACTGCGCTGGCGTCTGGCGGTTGCGGTGGAAGGGGGGTGCTGCCGACGTCGCAGCTTGAATAATGACTTGCTTCGGACAAACACTTCCACGACTTTAAAGTATTTCAGCTGACAGGAGCAGCAGCTCTGCCCGGTATGGCCCCCACTCGCACAGACCCCGCAGCGAGCACCAGCCCAGCCTGAGCTCTCAGGCGCTCCCGGGCCAACACAAACAACTCTTGCACCAACCAGAGAATAGCATAAATGAAAGGATTGGTCTTTTTTCCGTCGACTACAGTGTGGGAACACAGTCCAGTGCAGATGTGTCCATTTTACGATACAGTATGGCCTCCGTCTAATAGATTCCACGCGGCTCATTTTAATTTCACACCAAGCCTTGAATCCGACAGAGATGTGTGAAACTCCTTCCTTCGTCTCGGAATTGTTATTTCAGCAAACCTACTGTAATTCAAAGCTTCCCCTTGATACTGACACTGAACTCTGGAACAGCTGTAGAAGCCGTGTCCACTCTGCCTTGAGATCCAGTGAATCTCTCGCTCTGAGATCTCTCCCTTTACTCTTTGTCCCTGGAAGAAGGTTTGGAGGACAGCTGTTTGACCCAGCTGGTCTCACATGTCTAAATACAACCCCGGCACCTGGCCCGGACACACCCAGAAGAATGGTTTAAACAAGAATGTGGATAGTGCTATTGGGTTTCAGAAAAAAAAAGCTCTTCTTGTTTAATTCTTGATAAGAAGAGCATTTGATTTGACCTATTGGTCACACAAGCACAGCTCGTCGCACTATAAGCCCGGAGATGCCACACACTGCATTAAATCTCTCCTGCTATGCTAAAGGTCATGCGTGTATGGTGTAACAACAGTGGCGAGTATTTCCACAGGAGACTGTGAGGCGCCCTGCTGAGTCTGACTGCAAGTCAGCACCGCGCTCGCTGCACTGAAATTCTCCATCCATGACCGGCTGCAGTTCATTCAGTCAGCGCGATGTGATGACTCTACTCTTAGTGTGTGCCTGTGTGTGTGTTTGCACCACATCGTCTGGGAGCTGGGGTGTGTGTGTTGAAGCTGTTTACTGGCTGATTGTTTATACAGTCGCTGAGTGCATGTGGGTTTGTCACTCATCATTAACTCCTCCCCTTGTTTGGAGTTGTTCATATTGCAGTTGACCGAGAGAGAGGGAGAGAGAGAGGGCAGTCATCCAGATGTTGGAATATTTGGTTACTGTGGTTCTAGATAGTTTTATCTACCCCTGAATGGGTCCGGTGGGAGCAGGGTCCTGGCAGACGAACGAGCCGTGCTGATTTTTTATGGTCTAGGTACAACAGAGCCTCTTCCAGACGGACACACTGGCCCCTAGAGAATGGAACAAAACCATAAAAGGATCCTTTGAACAACCCATAACTGTACATTAATCATCCTAGATTTGTAACAAAGAAATGCCCTATGAAAAATATATCAGCCCTAGAACTGCAGCATCAGTTGCACGAACCAAATGTCATGAGAAAACCGTTCATTCATCACAGAGGATGCATTGCAAGGAGAAAATTGTCTCTCTATTTGCTTGCGCGCTCTACAGGTAGGAATTTGCAAGTGCCTGAATGATAGTAAAACCATTAAGCTGTCAACAGGTATTGAAATGAGCTGTATTCACTGTTTTTCTCCCCCGCCCCCCAGGACTATTTGGCTCACATCATCGATATGAGCGACCTTCCCATACGGCCGGAGCAAGTGTGTTCCCTGTTTGGAAACATAGAGGACATCTATGAGTTCAACAGGTACGTCATCACCCCAAATTGTTACCACTCCGATCAGCATCGTTTCTTTTCTTTATCTTGTCATCTTGTAGTTTTGATCACAGGTCTTAAAAAGCACTGTTGTATAACCACAGGAAAGATATACAATCAAACTGGCAGAGCAGAGGAGGCCTCGTCTTTCGTGTTGTTTCATCCTTGTACATTTCCTTTCGGGCAAGGAATATTTTCATGCACTTGATGTCTGCACTTGTGTTATTCTGTTGTTCGAGAATGGATCATACGAGGAATGTGAAGAATTCATGACGCCTATCTCCTTTTCTTTCACGTGCTGCCAGTATTTCACTCAGTGACTCAAAGCAGATGCAGGGGGAAGAACAATGGAGCAACACACTCTGCAGTAAACACACCAGCCAGCGAAATGGTGCAGCTAGTTTTACATTTAATCATCGTACGTCAGCAATGGCCTCACCACTGACAAAACACGCATTAACATGATTCCTCCGTCCTCGCTCGGCGAGGAGTAATGTCAGGGATATATCGCACAGCTCTGAACCTCAACTGGGTTCAGAGAATGAAATTCAAGCCCGAATTTGGATCCAAAAGTTCCATGAGTCGCCCTTTCCAGCGAGGTGATGGTCCTCTGCGCACAGAGGCTGTGCCATCTTTATGTTAGCAATGAAGATAACGATCCTGACTTTTGTTACACTATAGTTTCGGTGGAGAAATGTTTTTTTTCTGCCTGTGAATAGGTGGAATGTTTATTTAATATTGCAACAGAGCTGTGCCAATTTGCAGTAGGCTGCCAAGAGCGAACCAAATATTTTTTTTGTTGTAAGGGAGATTAATGTTTATATAGTGTTTTATTGGTAACATTTACACAAATAACAAACTCAGTCATCTGATTCCCTCACCGGGATCACGTAAAACCTTCTTCTGTACAGCAGGTGTCTTGCGAACAGTGAAGTATGTTAGTTTACTGTAATTCAAATCCTTGTTGCCCCAAGATAATGTGTCCATTAAAATCACATCTGATATGGACATAAATCAATATTGTTCTTACCTTAACTGCCTCACCTAAATAATAATGATAATAAAACTGTTTTTCTATCGCACTTCTCTAAACAACGGTGCTTTACAGCATACACAGGAATAAAACAGCAAAGAACAAAAAGAGGCCAAACACAAATAAGAAATATATCATAAAAGAAAATAATAGGAAAAATAAACAGTTAGACTTTTAAAATGTCATTGTCAACCCTCTCCCAACCTGAAAATTGTTGACAAAGCAATCATGCGGTATGAACAAATATTGACTCTGTTTCTGAAACAAATCTCAACTCTCGTACTTTTTTCACTGTACCACGAACATGTTGACCTAATTGCCTGAAGTTGGTTTCAGACAGAGTGCTGCTGTGTGATCAATTGTGTTTGACTGTCATATTTTGATTATGTCAACTGAAGAGCTGATATGTTTTTGTGGCTTTATTTTCCCCTCCATTCATACGTCCCCCTTCAGTCATCCACATTTTATTGAGGCGATGTCACACCATGTTAATAATTAGTATATTATTCAACCGTCAGGTTTTTGTTTCCTAAGCTCAGAATAAATCTTTTTATTTTATTTCAGGGGACTGTCGGAATTGTGATTTCCACGTCAAGTGCATGTTCCTTCACATGTCTGAACATGAGACAAGGTTGTTGGTGGTGTTTTAACAATGTATGTCGCCCTCTAGTGGCTTTATTCCTAAACAAATGTCAAATATCGCTTATGGCAAAAAATGGAAGTCCAATACTGTAGAAAAACGTTAGCATTGATTTATTGACGGCAGCCACGAATCATTATTCCATCCTTCTTTTCTTCCTGCCTATGTTTTTCTAGACATAGATATTAGGTGAGCTAATCACTCCCTGGTGTTCTGTTCTGCATTTCAGTGAACTGTTACAGTCTTTGGACATGTGTGAGAATGACCCTGTGGCCGTTGCTAGGTGCTTTGTAGATAAGGTGAGTACAACAGTCTTCCTCACAGCAACGCCAGCTCCTCAAGGGAAACCAACACTTTTGTCCGTCTGCTTTTTGTTTCCTCAGAGTGAATACTTTGAAATTTACACCCAGTATTGCACCAACTATCCCAAGTAAGTAGCTAGAAGATATCATATCATATAATAATTTTGCTGGTTTTTAATGAATGGATAAATCCCATTGTCCTCCAGCTCGGTGGCAGCATTGACCGACTGCATGAGGAGTAAAACTTTGGCCAAGTTCTTCAGGGATCGGCAGGCCGCTCTGAGGCGCTCCCTCCCTTTAGGCTCCTTCCTGCTCAAGCCAGTCCAGAGGATCCTGAAATATCACCTGCTGCTGCAGGTACATAATGTCCTCAGGGGTCACGTTGCATTTAATTCCTTTAAAATGTCACTTGCAGGACGGAGAGCTATCACTCTGTATAGTAGACGAAGCAAGGTTATTTTTGCGACTGCACGACGCACATCACGTCTGTGAGTGGGGAACGCTACAACCAAAGGGTTTCTTTGTTTAGAGGAATGATTACATTTGTTCCCTGCGGCGTCTTCCGCCAAGTCATCAATCGTAACTGTCCCTGATCTGTTTTCAAGGAAATCGCGAAGCACTTTGGCCCAGACGAGGAGGGCTACGAGGTGGTGCAGGAGGCCATAGACACCATGACCGGAGTGGCCTGGTACATCAACGACATGAAGAGAAAACACGAACATGCTGTCAGAGTGCAGGTCAGAACGAGTTGCCACACATGCACATGCAACATTTTAAAAAAGTGCATCTGTGTCACTGCCATGCAGTGCTGATATTCTGTAGGCAGAACTGTGTCTTCTATCTCTTGCATAAACATGTATTCTAAAGATCCAAATCTTGAGTCATGTGCTGTCCAATGCAAGAACCTTCACAGTTTGGTATTGATCTATGCACCTGTAGCTCACTTTCACAGCTATTTTCAGACATGAACAGTTTTTTGTTCATATGAGATCGCAGCACGACGGCAGGAATATTTCTGGAACGTTCAGGCGAGGGGGTGGCGCCCACTCGCTCGCCGTGAATCTTCCAGAGACTTTCTTGTTGTATTCTCACATGGGCTCACTCTGACATTATCCGGAAATTATACCAGGGGGGCTGGTAGGAAAAGTTCTGGAAAATGTCCGGAGCAACATTTGCAGATACAGCCCTTCCGGAAATGTTCATGAAAATATGCGGACTTCAGTGTACTGTATGTCTGACAGGAGCTTATATGTGTTGGTGTGGTGAAGGTTCCAGGCTTTTTAATGATATTCTCGGTTTGGGACATTAACCGAGTGTCCGGTTCACAGTTTTCCTTGTGCAGGTGTTTATGAGGATCACAGTTAGAAGCTGACGCCGTGCTGACATTTATATTCCTTCATGCTGAAGGAACATGGCTGAGAGTATGTGAATATGGGGGTTCTGCGTTTTCATCTGCAGGAGATACAGTCTCTTCTGATCAACTGGAAGGGTCCTGACCTGACCACCTATGGAGAGCTGGTGCTGGAGGGCACGTTTCATGTCCTGAGGGCGAAGAACACCCGCACGCTCTTCCTCTTCGAAAGGATGCTCCTCATTACCAAGAAGAGAGGGGAACACTACGTCTACAAGATCCACATCTCGGTACGATTTTTTACATCTTTATCATCGATTTGATCATTTGAGAATGTAGATGAGGGTAAACTGTGACATTATGGGTAGAACAGAATGTCAAATGAGATAAAAAATTACACAGACGTATTTTTATTATGGTAGCTCTACATTCATTGTGGTTGCAGTGCGCCACCCTGATGCTACTTGACAGCGCCAAGGATCCCCTGCTCTTCAGTGTCATCCATTTCAAGCATCCCAAGCAGCCCCATACAGCGCAGGTAAATGTGAACACCGTCAACCTTTTCCCTTTTGCAGCACAGTTACACAACAAACACTATTGCATTTCAGATATATCAGAAAACTCCAAAAATCGGAAATTAAAACACGTTTCAACATCTTTTTGGAATGTTTCATGTACTCAAAAAAAATCTTTTAATGACATTGAATTTGCTAAAATAATTACAGGAATTTGTTGCTTGTTTTTGTTTCAAATTTAGTTAACGAAAATATTTTTTCTCAAACCACTGTTGTCTCTATTCTGTATCCCTGCATGTGTCCGCTGTATCTTTGTTAAACCTGAAGAACTTTCTAAGAGACAAGTGCTTGTCGTTTCAGGCCAAGTCTGTGGAGGAGAAGCGCCTCTGGGCCCATCACATTAAGAGGCTCATTCTCGAGAACCACAACACCATCGTCCCCCAGAAGGTAATAAACATTGTCCCTCAAAAAAGACGTCCTTCCTCCTCGGCTACTAAACAACTGCCTTCTTATTACATCACGCTTTCTCTTTCTTCAAAGGCAAAAGATGCCATCCAGGACAATTCAAACTGTAAGTGCCACAAAAAACGATAACATTTGTGATGCAAAGTCCAATTTAACCGTAGCCATGGCAACCAACGATGTTGCTTGCAAAAAAAAGAAGAGAGGATGGCTCGTGGAAATATATATTGCTGTGTAATTTACCAGGAAGGCAAAGCCCATAACACATCCATCTATGTGGAGAAAATTGTTTTTGTAATTGCACCTCTGAGTGTAGTGACGTATCCTTCCACTGCACAGATCTAGGGAAGTACCAGTATAGTCCAGAGAGGCTGAGTAAAGCAGAGTCCTGCCAGGCCGACGACTTCCACCTCGGAGGACGCAAGGGGAGAAGGAGATCAGGTAAAAAGACTCCAACCCCCATCTGGTGTCTGTGAGGTCTGATTGCTTTTTTACAGGTATAGCAAGTCATGTTAAAAATGTGATTGTAAAGGAATAATTTGTTCATCGTTAATTGTCACATACACCCCTAATGAGTTTTCACTTTCTCCCCTTTTAGAGCCTGCAAAGCAGATCATAAGGAGCACCAAAGGTTGGTACATGGTGCGGATTTGGGGGGGGTCAGTAGTTGTTTGGTAGACAAGAGGGCAAATTTAGTAACATCTCTTCAGTTCGATCCTGATTCTAGGTGCTATCCAGTGGCCACAGAGCCGCACAACCCAGGTTATTTCATGTCAGTCAAATGAGAGCTTTCCACGTCTCCATTGCACCTTTGGCTTTGTTCTCCCACAAAGACACCTGGAAAACAGATCAAAAGACACACACTCACTCCCACCCCCCACTCCACCGGCCTCACCCATAATGAAGATAATTATATTGCACATCGGCCCAAGGCTTTTGTCATACGCAAAGCTCTTTTTCAAGTCAGATTCAGCCTCAGCCTCAGATCAGCGCGTCTCCCTGCTCTCATCTTTTCTACTGTAATTGACCATTATGAAAGAGAGAATCCTCTGTATTCTCGTCCTTGGCTCCAAGTCTCGATCAATTTTTGGAATCCGTGTAATGAAGAAACAATGCTCATGTCAACCTTCCCATCTCGGAGGGAGGGAGGGAGGGAGGGAGGGAGTGGGTCATCACATCCTGGCTAATTGAATCATGTCCAGTTTGAGCCTCTGAGAGGAAGATGTTTCTAATTGGTATTTATCTAATCACAAGGCCTCCCTTAAGTCTGAGCCGGAGTAACTACTGCCTCACCCCATCGCTACTTGTGGACACAGAGATTGTATCATTTTTTTTCTTATTCTTTTTGTGTAATGCACACAGAGTGCCCAGCCCAAAGACAACAAAAATGACTGATGCAGTGTTCCATTGCAAATTAAAGTGTTATTTTACAACTCAGTCTAAAACAAAACATTCTGCCTTTCTGTCCCAGCCTTAGCAAATACAGAAGCACAACTTAAAAATTTTCATAGTCATCCACCAAGAAGAAATTAACAGCGATAGAGGACATTTTACGAACAAGTACATCTCTTATGTTTCACAGACGGGACAATAGAACAAGAAATAATCACGATAAGCTTTATTTGCACTTTTCTCAACAGAGTTACAAAGCGCTTTACAAAAGGATAAAACAATTCTAAAATTAAATGAGAATTAAAATCCATGCAGAGATTAAAGCCTTAAAAAAAGAGTTTGGGGACCTTTAGTCACTAAAGGGAACTTCCAGGAGACGACTATCAGCTGATCTAAGATGGCCCCCAGGCTCATAGGCCCCATTGTCTTATACAGTCATGTTCTGAATGTAACGGGGTTACTTACTTATTACTGACATTCTCATTTGTTTATCTCTCCTCTCCTTCTTTATCTTTGTTCTCCATCCAGCTGTTTTGAAGGTAAGCATCTGAAGTCCAAATGGTATCTTTTCTTAAACCTTGATAAGTGTTTCTTTTTTTTCATTCTGTTTAGCAATGTAGTTTATTTAAGTCAGTGTGCTGTGGTGAGATATGGTTTTACCCCAGTTTGGAGTCAAAAGTTCAAACTTCCTATTCTAATCGCAAAAAAAGTGTAACCAAAAAAGAGAAAAAAGTGCAAACCTAATCTGCACAGAACATACTTTGAAAAAAATCATATCTCACCCACAGCTAAAGCGGCCTCATGATGATTCCATCCCATTTACCGTACAGCTTTTAAATCACAAACATGGCTCCAGCACTGGCCTTTGCAATAACACACCACATGTCTATGACTTCACGCTACAGCATGCAGACAGTGAGGGTGCACTGCTGGGGGATAGGTGCTCCCTGCAACCGGCCACTGGCGTCAGCACGCTGGCCTCCAGTCTCGGCGAGGCCCAGGCTGAGAGGCCGTGTGTGGACGATCCGACTCCCACAAGGGACTCTCCAGTGCAGCTAAGTCCCACTGACAGTGGCCCCAATCTGGGCTCTTCACCCAGTGAGGTGGGGCTGCAGCCGGAGAAGGCAAAGAAGGAGGAGGAGGAGGAGGAAGGGGAGAGTTACAAGGAAGATATACTGATGGGAGACGACCAGGTAGCCGACTTTGCCAACTCAGTGCTGGCAGCCATCTCCTGCTGGCACTATAGAGCCAGGGCTTTGCTTTCTACTCACTTCACAACGGTGAGGGTTTCTGCCACCCACGGCTTTTCCCATCTACTCCTCCGTTCCACTGCCTCACTAATGCTGCCCGCCGCTCTTTCTCACTAGCTCGCATCCCTCTCCTGACTGTTTTTTTTTTGGTTCTTCTTCATAAACAGAACCAAATAACACCTGCTACCATTTGCACTATGCACATTTAATGCCTCAGGTCGAATTGATGCTTTGAAGTGCATGGAAATTCTTTCTAATCTGCGAATGGGTGAAACCTAAAAGGGGAACTTGGTATAACGTCTTTGCTTGCATTTTTTTTTTGAGGTCATCCCTCTTGTGCATGCCCTCTACTCCGGTGACTGTCTGTTCTCTTCGTGTGTGTGCACTTCCAGTTATAGTGTGCCGTGCTTCATGATTGTGTTTTTGGTACATGATTGATGTTAACGCTTGTGCTGTTGAAACCATGCCCGCTTTTGCATTACAGCCAGCGGTGCCCCTGTTGAATGTTGTTTGACTTCAAAGGTTAATGTTGAATGGTTATTATTATATTAAGAGCTTTGCTGTTTGATAATCATATTTCCCCTCTGAATTTTCATATTTATTGTCTTTGTTCAGGTTAATTATTGTACCACAATTGATTCTGAATATGCATCAATACATGTCGGTTCAGTTAAAGGACTTTCGTTGTCGTGAGTGTTTCAAGGGATAACTGAATACACATTAAACGTTAAAGCGTGTTTGTGCACTGCGACAGGTTCTCCTGTGTCGCGCCGCCTCACCGTGTGATCTCTGTGGGAGGCTTTAGAATAAAAAAAACTCTCGGTTTAGTGTCATGGGTTTTTTTGTTTTGTTTTTTTTGCTCTTTCAGGATGATCACAACAGAGATGTGACTGAAGTGAAAGCCACTCAGAGAGAGGAGGCTGACACTCGCAGGCAGGAGGAAAAACAAGTGGACGTGAAAGAAGCTCTCACCACACAGGTAGTTGATGAAGGCTCATGCAATTAGCGTCCACGCATCCATTCAGCATCATCTCCCTGAGGTCACGTGTGATCCTGTGTTTTGTTCATGGTGTCAAAAAATGCCCCTCTGTCCTCATACCCTGAGTATCTCCCAGTTTTCTAACTATTGTGTATTTACAATGATACTTTCAGTGTATTTGCAGCTGTTATTTGCTATTTGCATCATGCCTGGAGCTGTATTAGCAACCGCTGTTTATTTCTATTCATGTAAATTCAAATGCCACGCACACATAAATGCTGCTGCTGCCGCGATGGTCTGAGGAAGGCGACGTTAGGACTTGGAGGCCAGGTGCTGCTCTTACCTGATTCTCATGATGACTCGGTGAAACGGCTCATGCCATCTGAACAGAGTACAGGTTGTTATTCTTGCTCAACCTTATCTCTGCCACACAGCCCCAAGCTGCACTTTCAGCTAGTAGAAACAGGTCACTATATTAAAGCTCAAGTGGGCCCCATAGGATAAAACACATAAATTGTGGATGCTGTAGATTAAACTGCCAAGTTGACTTTGAAAAGGACCATTAAGTTTATGGCGAACGGAGAGTGATCGCGGTCATGGTGTCTCTTTTGCTCATTACATCCCACTTAGCAAACTCTCCCGTTTCAGGTCAATGCGGAGGAGCTTTGCCCTCTAGACTGTGTCCCTCAGGCGGAGAAGAGTGATCAGCTGGAGCCCCGATGTCCTGAGTCTCCCGTCTCCCCTGCTCAACAAGACGCCGGCTCCCCAGAACCTCAAATAACTAGAGAGACTGGAGAGGAAGAAGAAGGAGGGAGCGATTCCTCCGGCCTCCACGTGGAGGAGACGAGTCTGCTGACGAACGGCGAGCTCTCGGAGGAGGAGGAGGATGTGTTGGCTCATAAAAGCATCCTACCCTCGTCCGTTTTGGACCAGGCTAGCGTTATAGCCGAGCACTTCATCAGTAACTTGTCCAGACGGAGCAGCCTGGTTTCAGAGGACCTGGGTTCCCTCGCCTGCCCCTCACCTCCGGTCGAAAACGAAGTCTTCAAAAGCTCCTCGGCCTGTATGGACTTGGAAACACAGGCGCAGTTGGAGAACTCTACCCCAGAGCCTCAGGCGACCTCCGAGGCCAATCTGTCGACACCTGCACATGAACCTGCACTGGACGCCCTCATGGAAGGAGAGCAAAGGTCAACTCTCTCCAAACAAGACCGCCTCCTCATTCACAAGATCAGGAGGTACTACGAGCACGCCGAGGACCAGGATGCCAACTTCAGCATCAAGCGCAGGGAAAGTCTCTCCTACATCCCAGCAGGCCTGGTCAGGCACCTGAGCCGACAGCTGAACAGTGTTCCTCAGGAGCAGGCAGCCCCAGTCCACAGGAAAGGCCTCTCTCGGAACCGGCCCACCTCCTGGTCTGTGTTTGACCTTCCCGGATTAGAAAAGAGTCGAAACACTGAAACTCGCCAGAAAGCAGAACCGCAGAGAGCAGTGGAAGCCAAGACTGGACCTCAGAGCGTCAGTGAAGCCTCAACCGCAGAAGAAGAGTTCAGGAGCTCGTCGGACATGCTCAAGGTTTGGCAAGACATGGAAATGGAGGAGGAGAGCCAGGCAGTGCCCCAGACTGAAGAGGAGGACGTTCATGATTCAAGATTAGAAGCAACACAGGATACAAGCATAGACACTTCAGATGTTAAGACCAGTGAACAACCACCTCAGATTTTAGAAGAATCTGAAATATGCATCGCCTCAGAAGGCTCCTCGATCTCGTCACCCAGCGCAATCTCTGCAGCAACGGACGGGGGGTCTGGTCAGGAGTGTAAGCCAAGTGCGACTCCCGCGCCACAAGAGAAGAACCATGTCAACCAAGGCCAGCTGCCTAAGCTCATTAGCTTCCGAGCGAGTATTGACGAGGACCAGATCCTGCAGGACATGGGAAAGATGAAGAACAAGGTGTTCCAGCTGGCCCGGCAGTACAGCCAGCGGATCAAGAACAACAGACCGATCGTCTGGCCGAGGAACCGAGAAACGGCCAATCACCAGGGCTTCAAGAACATGCCTGCTGTCCACGAGGAGAAGGCGCCGCTGAGGAAGAAGGGTAAATAGGAAGCAGTCGATTGCCACATTGCTTTCTCTCGCAATAACCTATCACTGGTAGTGGTGTGTGGATAAAACTGAGCGTTCTGTTTCCATGTATGTATGTATGCAGGTAAACCCAACCTGAGATTGCCCTTGACCGCCTGTGAGGAGATGGTCATCCACGAAGTGCGTTCTCCAAGCCCAGTCCAGACCCCCAGCTCCCAGAGCACAGTCCCCTGCCCACAGAGCCCACAGAGCCCACAGAGCCCACAGCCCGAGACCTTCCACTGGCCCCACGTGCAGGAGCTGCGCTCCAAGTACACCGGGCCCTGCCACCCCTCAAACGCGACCTGTAGCTGCGCACTCGGGGTGTTGGAGTGCTGCAGGAGCGTGTGTGACAGCTGCTCACACAAGTACAACAGCTCCTCAGACCTTCACAGAGCTCTGACGGACTGTCCCAGGACACATTCTGAAAGGTGTGCGGTGGTGGAGGACTGGCCCCAGGCCCAGCCCCGGCTTCAGCCCCTGCTGTGCAGGTGGAGTTCCTTGGACCACATGCTCGGATCTCTGCCCCTCCACGAAGTGCAGAACCTTCAGGATCCCGTGAGGACCTGCAAACTGCCGGAGCGGGACATCCTCCCCCAGGATGAGCTTGACTGCGCAGAGAGGATGGCCGTCCCGAGTTCGGGGAAGATGTCGGAGAGTCATCTGGTGAAAAGCTTACGGGAGAAGTTCCAGAGCTTGGGCACAAGCTCCTGAGCGTGTGAATCGTGAACGTGTGAATCATGAACATTTCTTTTATTTCTTTTATCAAGAACCATCATATTGAAACACCTGCCAGTCATCTGATCATTCTCAACGTCCTTTTTTCTCCCCCAAAAAGAATGCAACTTATTATCTGCACAATGTTTTTTTAGTACACATTTGGTGATGATTTGTGTTGAACATGAAAGGGATTGTTGTTGTTGTTGTTGTTATTATTATTATTACTGGTCATTTGTTGGGGTTATGAGGGGGAATCATGTTGTGGTGAAAAGAGTGCATTGCATTATTTGTACATTGTGTGTTTGCCTGCACTGTACATGCACAGTTTGTGTAAACAATGTGTATATAGTCGCTTGTATCAATTGAAGATCAGGTCCAACTTTATTATTATTATGTACATATTTGGGTCCCACCCACTGTTGATTATTTTTGCTATAGTCACGATTATAATTTGACCACATCAACTGGAGTTTGAAGGTGAAGCCTGAACACCAACGAGAGAGCTCAGCTGTCTGCAGAGTCTCGGACCGGACACCAAAGAGAGTTTCCTTTTTTTAAACCTTTGTCCACTTTTTAACGCACGTGGCTTTGATCCACGTTTTACTGTAGCTGCTTCTTAAACGGTCTTCACATACTGTATCGAGGGAGCTTTTTTTTGTTTCTCCGCACGTTGTATATTTCCTTGATTTATTATTTATGAGACTGTATATTTGGGGAGAAAGCAGCCTCGTGTAAATACTGAGCGGTATAGCAACCCTTTTTAATTTTCAGTTCCGGGGGGAAAAAAAATATATTGTTTCATACTTGAAGTTTCCCATATTTTCAAAATAAAACAGAAATGGTCAAAGTGTCAACGGATGACCTCTTTAATGTGTCATCATCAATATCAATATCCCTCTGTACTGAAGTGAGTCAGTCTAGTTGGACCAACAACTACTGTAATAAATAGTTTCCATTGAGCGTATTCATATTTATATAAAGCCGAGACAATCTTCTTTGTATATGTCAGGATTAGAGGAGCATTGCTTCGCTGTGTCCGCCAACGTGGAAGGAATGTGTCCTGTTGACATGATTCTTTATTCTCAAATGACAGGAGATGAGAAGAGCTGGAAGGCACAAGTACAAGTGACGAGCAGGGCAGCTAAAACATCTGAGTGTGGAAGCATTTCTTCCTAAAAAAATAAAATGTATTTCAATAATGGGACAGCAATCTTGAAAAAAAAATTTGCAAGTGGAAGAGTTACAACTTCAATATTGGGTTTTAATAACATGAGATGTGTTCTATATTTGATGGGAATAAAGGGTTTGATTTTGCAAATATTTTTTCCCAGAGAAGGAACTGGGCTGAGGGAGTGAAGTGATCACTCATCTCAGAGTTGACACGTTAGTGCTTGAATCAGATCGCAGATCATTTAGCATGTTTGTGTTTATTGCAAATGAAATATTGAACATAGACGCCAGCGGGTCACCCAGTGCCCAGATGGAGCCGGTGCCCTTATTCCGGCTGGAACCTATATATTTTTTTGCCCTTAAATGCTGCATCAAGTCAGCTAGAAACACGTAGGTCAACACCGGAAGTTCCATGGAACGCCCTTCAGTATAAAAGCCCAGGACTACTCGGTGCTTGCTGCAAAGTCTGCATGTAAAAGAGGACGTTTATTTTGAACCAATGACCAGAAGTTGCATCCTGTCCGTGTGCCCACGGACTCGACGACGATCCGACACCTCCACCGGAGGAGTGCGCTTCGAGACGCATTCGGAGTCGCGCACGTAAACCAGATGTCAGCAACCTGAGGTTTTCATCTGGCGCAAAATCAAACCAACCCTCCTATTTTTTTCTCTCTCTCTCTCTTCCCTCCCTGGACTGCAGCAAGACACGTCACCGTCTCAAGTTTTTTGATTTCGTTTTTTTCTTTTTGTTTCTAATGAAGAATGGGGTGCGCAATATCAGGTCTGGCAGCAAAAGCGGACTTTGGAGGGAGGAGCAGGGAAGAGGATGCTGATGCTGATGCTGATGCTGCTGCTGCTGCTGCCCATCCCAGCGAGGATCAGATTCAGATGATCAAGGAGTCGTGGAGAGTTATCCGGGACGATATAGCAAAGGTCGGGATCATAATGTTCGTCAGGTGAGATGCTCGATACTCTTCCAGTGTTGGTCACATGTCGCAAACTATACATCCTGTATTCAGAGTAGTAGTGGGGTTAATGCTGATGCTTGTAGTGACACTTGTAGCAGGTCGCACGGAGTCGCCGCTATAAACAGGTGAACCCTGCAGAAATGTTTCATATGCATTATAAGTGCACATGTGTTGGGTTGAAGATCAGATCATGTGGCAGTGAAACTTGTGATGTGGCCACTTGATGCATTGTGCATCCAAAAGAAACCCAAGACACAATAAAGGTCATCTATGTCTACAGCAGATAGAAATGAACTTTCATATTCAGCATCACGTGTGTTTAAATGCCACTAATCTTGATGAAAAGGAGCAAAAACCCAGATCCGCACCATGGTTCTGACCTGTTGCTCCGAGAAGTCTGCTGAGGGTCTCGCAGATCCACTGTGATGATGACGGCCGATTTTAACACACAAGCCAGAAACTGATCCTTGGCCCTCCCGTCACCTACACCACGACCTCCACCCACCACGTCCCTCTGTTCTGCCTGCTGACCTTTTCACCCTTTCACCCTTTCCCTGAAAGCTCGGGGCGCAATACCCCTCCTCCTCCTCCTCCTCCTCCTCCTCTTATCACTTCATATCACATCTTAACAGCATTACATAATAACACACCGCTCCAGGTCTTCCATTGTACCATACAAGAGAAGACATTAGCCATCAGGAAAATGTATTTTTATCAATTATGATGATGCCCTGCGTCCGGGTAATCATCTTTGGCCCTTGGGCAGGGAAATAAAACAAATGAAAGAATATGGTGATGAACGCTGGCGGACATTAAGCCTGCTGCTGCTGCTGCTGCTGGATCTGGAGTAAAGAGACCACAGGCCACATATTGTATCTTTAAGCCCAATCAATGCCATGTGTCCCTGAGGGGACCCCAACATGGGGAGGCCTTGACCTTAGGGTGTAAGCCTGGAAATACACGGGCCTCTTGTTGTGGGTCAGGGCCACTCCAGGGCCCCCGGACCATCTGGGATTGGGTCCCGTGACCGAACACTAACTGTGACAGTAGAATAGCAAATGGGAATCACCTGTTTTTCCATTGGGTGCTCACTCTGTATTAAATAGACTTTATTCTTATTTTTTATGACTCTTTGGCTAAGAGACGCTCCTCTGTTTTTGATTTTACATATAATGAGACAGTACTCAACGACTCTCCATTCATGATGAGTGCCAAATGCATCCTCTGAACCGTGCCAATTAAAATTCCACTCGAGCTATATAGGGTGCTTCATTGTCTGTGTACGTTATGCATGCTTGCATGTATACGCCCAAGGCCACAAGAGGTGCACACAGTGGAAAAGTGAGGAAGTAAAGTTCACAGCCATTGTGCCCTATAGATGAACCCTGTTGGAAAAAGTGAGAAAAATATACATTTAAAAAAAAAAAAATAGAGCCTGATCTTTTGTCATTTATGTTATGGACATCTACTGTACTGGCTCTTCCCTCTCACTATCACCCCATGACATAATGAAGACTATAGGATAAGCTTCTCTTTTACCTGCCGCACCCACGAGTATTTCAATCCTAATTTATTATTAATGCCAAGCTCCGCGTCGTGGACGTTGTTTGTGTTGGGCAAAGTTAGGATCAGCCCTCTGCAGGATACGTCAGCTCAGAGTATTTTACACAATAACAATCGATGCCATTAGCGCAGCCGCTCTCTCTCAGCTCAAGTTCCTGTTTAAAATTGAATTGGAATGATAAAGCTGCATGCTCACGTTTTAACCTTTCAACCTGTCTTAATCCTTCTCCCGCTTTTCCAACGCCGGGCATCATGCTGGAAACGCAGGATCACCATGAGCCCTGCATCTCGGCGTGAGCACGATGCGACTCGCATCCATAGATACCTAACTGTGTATTCTGGTAGCTCGACTAATCACAGATACCTCAGCTGGAGGCTGGGAGGATGTCTGATTGGAGTGTAAACCCTGCTTGAGTCAAATTGATTGAGGTTAAATAAGGGGAGGAAGCATTGGCTCCATTGAAGTGGGATACTCCATCCCGACTCTGAGGGGGCAGGGGCGGGTCATCGCGAGTGTGGATTACCTGACCGACGCTCTCACAGAGGCCACCGCGGCCTGCTGGTGATTGCAGCTCTTGGGTGTGATGATGAGAAGAATCAGAATAAGATCTGGAAGGCACAATCAGATCTCCATTCAAGGTGTGGGGCGTGAGAGAGAGCGGCTGCAGGAGGAGAGAGAAGCATCTAGTCTCGACGTTGATGAGCAGAAACGGGCACAGTTGTGTGTGAGCGGCAACGCTGCGAAGCTCTCGGGGTTATGTGTCGTGCTTGTTGGGGAAACTCAGGGGGAGGTTGGTTTTTCGATGTGGGAATGAACATGACAGGCTCGCTCTCCGCCAGGGCTCACGGATGGCTGCTTGTGCTGCTGTTGTCTTGGTAACAGGTTGTTTGAGACCCATCCCGAGTGCAAGGACGTCTTCTTCCTGTTCCGAGATGTGGAGGATCTGGAGAGGCTGCGGACCAGCCGGGAACTCAGGGCTCACGGCCTACGGTCAGTCAGCCACTCGGCATTTTAACGGCACACGGACATCATCACAAATCAGTCAATGGGAGCATTGCACTACTGTAGTGTAGTACAGTAGCACATCAATATATCCACCGCCCTCTGGTCTAGTTCACACTGAAAAGTCAATGTGTCACGACCATCCCAGCTGCTATTCAAACATCTTTTAAAGGACAGGGTTGGAATTATATATTATCTTTTATTGTTAGCGAATCCTATAAAAAGACCAAAGCCAACGATGTTTTAGTTATTAGGGTTTTTGACTTTGTGACCCCTCACTTTCAGGAATCTCTTAAATAACAGCTCACACATTTAAACTTATTTTGAAAATAAGGTACAGTCGTTTCCTGGACCAGCTGGGCACTGAAGTTTTTATGTCACATGTCACTCAAACAGGTGAAAGCGGTTGGGGACTATTTTCAGCTGCGGGTAAACAATAACACTTTGTTATCGCTAATAATTTCATGAAAGTTGGTCTTAAACTTTTCTGCGTTATCGTCTATTTGAACATCATGCAGTAATGAAGAAGACTTGAAACTGGCGATTGAAACCATAAACTCACTATAACTCAAGTGAGAAGTACAGTAGAGTCATTCTCTCATAGACTTCTGTAGAAACCGACTTCCATTCGCAACCAGCGGAGTCGCCCTCTGCTGGCCTTTCGAGAGAACACAGGCTTCAGGCACTTTCTTATTCTCGTGGGACATGAAATACACTAAAGTTCAGCCTCTCCTTTACACTTTAAAATAAAACCATAATCTAACATGAATCCTCCCTGGGATACAAGTACTGCTTGTTGGGAATCACTAGTTTGGGATTGACTTGATTAAAATGACAGCGTCTGTGTTTGTAATGAAGAAACACGTCACACAGTGCAATAGCATGTTGATTTGCTTGCAACGGTTCAACGGGACTTTTTTCCAGAACAGCTTGTAGTTTTCTTCAGGAACAACAATATATGATAATACCACGTTGCACATGGTGGCAGAGCAAACACCTCAGGTCGTCGCAGTATTACTTTCCACTGGGCTGCACACCGAGCTTGTTGCATGGGTCACAGGCTTTTGTTTCCCAGGGTGCACTGGGCCTCTTTCTGACCCTATACATACACATAAGGCCAAAGCAGTCGATTACTGCCTGAGGACCTGAGGGGACAGGGGCGAGTTGGCGCCGACAAAACGCGTCGTGCGTTTTTTTTGCGTGAAAGCGGCTGCTCTCAGATCCGGGGAGAAGGCCGGATTGCTCTTCAGCACCACTCGGAACGTTGGTGCAAATATCCACAGTGACAGCGAGACAGAGAGAAGAGAGCGAGAATACCAACTCTAACTCTTCTCTTCCACAATTCATCCTCAAACCTGTCACACACACACACACACACACACACACACACAGACACCTGGAAAGCAACTAAGGGAATTGATCCTGCAGTGATTTGTGTAATCAGTTCGTTTTGCATCGAGTGTGACGGTGATTGATTAATGTGCAATCAATTTCCTTTCTTTGTCTTGACATTTGAGTTTGTGAGACCGCAAATGTTACCATGAAGCCTCGCAGCACAGAGTCGTGTCACACTTGCTCTACAGCGGAGGGGTATCGGTTGATGGTGGCCCGCTGCACATTCAAGATTAACGGGTGGATCAATCCGGCTGCAGAAGCTCATTCTGAAACCTGTTTTTTTCCCCCCTTCGTATCTGTCAGGGTGATGTCTTTCATCGAGAAAAGCGTGGCCAGACTGGACCAGCTGGAGAGACTGGAGGCTCTGGCCCTGGAGCTGGGGAAGAGCCACTTTCACTACAACGCCCCACCTAAGTACTACAGTGTAAGACCCCGCTGACCCCAACAACTGAGTATACATATTCTAATCTCCACTGCTCTTTATTAGGCACACCATTATACTGAGAGCCTCACAACCACAGCAGCTGAATGAACAAGTCCCAGAAGTGCGAAATGGAAACACACTCTAACAAACAACAATGGAGTGACAAGAGGCCATTTACCACGGCACAAGCATCATCGAGTGTCTCCCATCATTATTTTTTCCAGTACGTCGGAGCAGAATTCATCTGTGCCGTGCAGCCCATCCTGAAGGAGAGGTGGACGGCCGAGCTCGAGGAGGCCTGGAAGGTGAGTGTGGTGTCACCGCGTGTGGCCTGTGCCACGTCTCCTGCCGTGGGTGTTAATCAGCAACCTCTTCAGCAAGTCATTCTGGGTAAAAATGCCTTGCGAAACAGGCTCGACGTGAGCGTTCGCCGCGTCAGGGCTGCACACATCTCTTTAATGCGCCGCCTAACACGTCAAGATGGAAACCAGCGCAACACAAGCTTGACTGATGTGGAAATGTACATCTCACTGAACCATACACGAGCAAACTGAGGAAATGGAGCAGGGCTCTGTCACATCATGTTATGTCGCTTCAGCGTCTCTCGTGTTATTAATACAGAGGCGCTTTGGTGTTGCAGCTGCTCCTCAGCGGTTAGACGCAATTATTAGATCCACACGTTTCATTCAGGCAACTCACTTTTGGCTTAGAGCTTTCTGACAACACACAACGTTGGCGTCACAAAGTCTAGGGGGTTTAAGATAAATTATTACATATAAGATTATTTAAGGTTATATTTTCTTCTGCCGTTATGTGGACTTTTAGAGGCAGCATTATTTTAATAATGGAAAAATGTTTGTTTTTTTAAATGCAATGTTTAGATTTAAGTGTACAGCTGCTTAAATCAATGGCCTGCGCTGCTCTCTAGTGGTCTAAGGAAGTCAGTCAGTGGTTAACTTGGAGTTAACCACTATTATTATTTGTGAGAAAATATTCAGATAAATATCTTTTTTTTCTTTCTTAGTAAATAATATGCAGTAAAAGGTTTGACAGAAAACAGAATGGATCTCCTTTTCTATATCATTCACAGAGAACATGGAACAAATCCACACATACCAGATCTCTGCTGGGTAGAAAAAGATATGCGCTTTGTAGATACTATTACATGAATCACCGTTATATTCATCCTAAAGGCTCCTATATTTGGTTTCATCCACTGCTTTCGACTCCCACTTAACACAGACTGACAGAGAGAACAATGTTTCATTAATAAGTAATTAGATTCCACAAGAGCCACATTTTTTTTTATCCATCACACCTCCCATAGTTCCCTCTCCATATCCTTCACATTTGGGGACACCTGAGAAATATATTCACATATCTCTTGAGGCCCTTGATGATAAAGCAGTGAACACACACAAGCATGAAGAGTTGATACTTGTTCACAAGGATAGTGAATGAATGTCCTTCACCTCATTAATGATCTGGTTCCTTGTGTCTGTGCTGCAGACCATGTTCCAGTACGTGACCAGCCTGATGAGGCAGGGATACCAGGAGGAGAGCGCCCGACAACGCCACCTCACCCTCTCCCCGAGGGACCGACCGGAGAGGAGCAACACGGCGCTATGAGACGCCTCCTCGCTGGGCAACAACTCCCAAGACTGTTTCTACCACTACAGCACAAGGAAATGTGTCTGTGTATATAGTGTATTTACTGTCTCGTTTTCTACGTCGCACACGTTTACCAGTTATTGTTTGCTATTTGTTTGAGAATGGACAAAAAAACCAACATCTCACTCTGATTTTTAACAATGCACTTTATTTCTGAACGTAACTTCTGCTGCAGTCCTCTTCCGTGACACCTGGACTCGGGGGCGTGACGAGACAACACAAATGGCCGACTAAGTAAAGCGGCTGTGGCTAAACCTGCCTTGTAATTGTGATTAACAGAAGTGAATATTATTAGAATTACAGCCAATACTATATATCTGTATTCAGAAAAAAAAAGACTTCCAGTAAATCTACTTTTAACGTTTTATGTGCTATTTTAACTCATTCGTGAAATCATACAGAAACAGCATCTCTGAAATGACCACATTAACTGAAGCTATGCTGTATATTTTATTGGGGTTTAACAATGTAAGACGTCCAGTTTTTCAAGGCTCAGTATGTGGTTCGACAACAAGGGGGGGCCCATGAATATTCAATGTACTTCAAAAAGTAAAATAAGAACAAAATTCTAATTTGTATCCAAAAATCAACCCACATCCAATAGAGTGAAGCTTGATCAAAAATAAAAACAGGCCGGATCAAATTTATTTCTGCATTTCTGAGCATCCATGCTAAAATGCCAATCCTCCCTACAAGAAAAGAAGAAAAATAATCAAATAACAGGAAAATTAAACATCCTTCCAAGGAACAGGATGGCCATTGATAAAACATAAATAGGGACGCTTAACAATTAGAGAGATAGTCATTAGGCTCCATTGATTTGGCTCCAGAGATGACACGACTGCTGATGACCTGGTTTCTGGAGCCGTGGGGATTCAAGACAGTTGACCTGCCTCATTCTTGTGAGAGTTTCGAGACGCCCTCACGTATTCCTGTCCCAGAACGCCGATGGCACCGAGCAGCCAGGGGTGAGACGTTACCATGCAAACAATGGCACAATAATCAAAGCAGTCGCCGGTTGGATGAACAGTGATTCTGAGGCCTTCGGGTGAATGGGTAGAAATGCGGGTGGGGGGCGACAGACCAAGTGGAGGTCCCCTCTCCCATTTCCTCCTCTGATCGTACAGGCCAGTGAAGGTAACCACGGTCATTTTAAAGAGTCTGTTGCTCATTGGGTGGCTTTGGTTTTCTTGCTTTTGCTTTTCTTATCTTTCTTCTTAAGTCCATCCATGTGCGCTCTGAGGAGGTTGGAGTACGCCTGAAGAGGGGAGTTGACGATTTAGTCACAAACGGCTTCATTCATCAAAAGGAGACAATTACGAAACAAAGGATAATGATCAACACCATCCCCCCCTAATAACATCAAGGACATCATCACGAAAACAGCTCAACCTACCATCTGAAACTTGATTACTTCTTTGGTGCTGACCTGGAATTGCAAGAGAAGAAAATTCAGCATTAGCAGCTCGAGAAAAGCAAAAGATCCGAGGCCTTCGAACTCAAACATTAGGAAACCCGGTAAAACTCACCACCGTACTAATTTTCTTCTTGCCCTCAGACGCTCTGATGAGACATTTGTTGTCTGCCGGTTCAAACGTCTCCGTGTGGCCTTTCCTGGGCACCGGCTTGGTCCGTCCGTCGTCTGAAAAAGGAGACGAGATGCATCATTTTCTTTCCCGATTCACATCGCGCGAACGATCGCCGACATCACCCAGGGAGGAGCCCGCCGCCCCACTTACATTTCTTTAGTGTGATGACGACGCTGCCAGATGTTCTGCACTTCTGGAAGAGCCGCGTGAGCTCTGTGAGGAACTGAGAGAAAAAGGATCACCTCAATGATTCAATCGTGACAGTTGAGCAACCGATTCCTGACACACAAACACAGTTGGGCCAACGACACATGGAGTCACGTGCGGTGGCTGATCTCAGAACAGACGACAGGAGACATTGAATCGTCTTTCCAAAGAGTCTTTTTACATACTTCTAAGTGTTGGTACATCAAACCTCCCTGGAGATTATGACGATCAGGCCCGTTGACACAGTGTTACAGAGGAGAGGTGGTGGCTAGTGGAGGAGACTGAATCAGTTAGCACCTCGTTTATCTACTCAACTGGCAGGTTGGGTACAGATTGAATGAAGCTAACCCTCAGTGCTAACTATCTAACGTTGAATAGGTAGAGCTACTGTTGTGTCTGTGTACACAAGTGTAGCTGTAAATGTTAAGACATAATTGTTTCAGCTGAAATCAGCCGCATGAGGTTGTTGATATACTGTAAAGTATAATAACTGGACCACATTTCATTTTCCAGCGCAACTCAAAGACCAGTTAGCTTCGGACTGACGTTAGCAAACTGGCTAATGAGTCAATTTGACGACCAGCTCGACTGTCGTTGATGCTATTAGCTCGTTATCTAAAGCGGGCCGCAGCCACTTATGTCGCTTATACTCAGTCGAGACAGCGGAACAAAGTCGTCACCGTGTATTCTTTTCTGATTCTTACCGAGTCGTTCTCGAGCAGCACCATGTTTCTGGTTTCAGTTCCGCTGTAGCGTCGCCTCCTCACAAGTAGCCGTGAGCTAACCGCTGCTGGGAAGCACACGTACTACACAACCCAGAGCCCCGCCCCGCGCCGCCCCGCCCCGCCCCGCGCCCTCACCGCGGAGGAGGGAGTCTGGTCACAGCGCCGCCTGCTGCTCGGGAGGAGGAGGACCAGCGCACAGACACTGCCCCAGTCTGTTTATATACGGCCTATGGTCTGTCATAATAATAATAATAATACATTTAATTTATAGAGCACTTTTCATTTCACTAAAAGCAATCTCAAAGTGCTACAGAGTAATCTCAAAGTGCTACAGAGTAAAAGCAAGATAAAAGTAATTTAAATTTAAATTTAAAAAAAAAATATATATATATATATACAGCTATACCATACAGCTGCTCAAGGTGAATTTGGACAGGGAACTTTAAATCAAATAATCATATCCACTGCATTAAGACTTAAACTAATCATCTAACTAGATAATGTTGTCTTAAGATGTGTATTTTTTTTATGTTTTTTCAACATTAACTTAAGGGGAGCACAAATTGATCATTTCATATATTTCTTGCCGTTTGATAAGGACATTGTGTCAAGGTCATTCCTATTTGGTTATTGTTGTAATAAAAATGTATAAACCAAACAAAATCTTAAAGTTTCAAACTTTTCTTATGAGTTATTATGTAAATAAGTGTGACAGTGTCTATTTGGTGGTGGTGTCACACAAAAAAACTGCAGTCTACACAGAGGGCCATGTCTTGGCTGCCATGACTACCACCGCCGGGACACGGGGTTGTACTGGTGTGTGTCCATTTCCAATCTGCTGTGGTGTGTTGTCCTGTCACATCTGTCCAAGCTGAGCCACATCAGGTTCAAATCCCTATAGTTAGTGTCTGGTTTTACAGTCCGGCCTCGGACAATGTTTAATACCAAGCCACAAAAATCCCAAAGATGTTTACACATGTTTAATAATTATAAAGTGCGTATAATACCTTATTGACACAGCTGATATAATGTTTATGTAATCTTGGGTAATATCTTCATGGTTGAATGCACTTATTGTAAGTCGCTTTGGACAAAAGGGTCTGCTAAATGAATGTAATGTAATGTATTATGTATATCACCTAACCCTAAATTCACATGCGATTACTTTAAGCTCACAGTCACTAAAACATTATCTTTACTACCGTTATGGCATTGATACGTCAACCAAAATAAAAAACTGCTGATTTTGACCTAGATAATACACATATAGATGATATAATAAAGACTATAAAAACAACATGAAATCAGAACAATGGCTCTAACACAACCATGATGACAAAACAAGTTATCTTCATCTTCCGTTATGTTGACAGAAGAGCACAGTCCCGGTGGTTCCCCAGGTCGCCCAGATGCACAGCAAACTCAGAGTTCCAGTCTCGGTCAAAAATGGCCCTGAGCTGCGTCTGCAGGGCCTGGGTCTCCCCCGCAGGGTCAGGAGCATGCTGGGAAACCACCAGGCCCACGCCAGCTGTGGTCATAAAGTAGTCCCCTGACCAATTGGAGGTACCTGGGCAGCAACACAACATTATCTGGTCAATTGTTAACTAGTTCAGATGCACACAGAAAAAAAAGAAGACCTAAACACGTGAATATACAAGAGTGTGACTGAGTCAACAACAAATGCGTAGAAATAGAAATCCTGAAGGATCCTGAAGTTACTCACCAATGTAGGCTACTTTATCTGTCACCATGTATTTGTTGTGGTTGACTCTGGAGTATGGAATATCAGTCTGGTTTCCTACTGGCACAATGTACAATTTCTGAAAAGGAAACACAACCATATTAAAAAAATTAAGAAGATTCAGCAGTGAGGATTTAGTTTTTCACCTTAAACAGCCATGGCTTTTAATTAATGTTGGGTCTTACAACTTGAATTCTGATGCCATGGTGAGGGCTGTTCATCGACGCCAGAGACTGAAGGAACGGCATCATGGCCGGATCAGAGTCGCGGCCGCAGCTGATCAGCATCCGGATCTTGACCCTCCTGTTGAATGCAGCCGTCCTGAGGGTGTCGTCGATGAACGGCCAGTATCTGTTCAATCAAAGAATTCAAAGTGACACAATCAAGCAAACCAGGACCTGCATCACAGATGAAAATGTTGTGTATGGGTTTTTTTTTTGAGGGGGGGGGGGGGGGGGTTACCTCTGAGGCTTTTCAAAGCGCGTGATGGGGAAGTACTCCATGACGGCGACATCAACATAGTGCTGAGCCTCTGAGATGATGGAGAGAATTGCCTCCAGGTCCTGGGTCCTTGATGGGGGGCAGAATGATGGTGGAGACCCCTGGGGGTAGGACAAAAATATGGAATAACACTATCAAAAACATTCTAAAATCATAGAACGTGATTTCAGTGTGATAACAGTTTGAAGCCTGGCTGAGACTGTAACTGTCCAGTTATTTCCCTGTAAACAGTAACCTATCCATGCGTTCCACAGTATGCTGTAAAAAGGAAGTGAATCTCAAGGAACTCACCGAGAGGTAAATACTGCTGGAGACATTGGCGGCTTCCACCAGCAGGGGGCGACGTTTGTTTATGTCGGTGTCATACTTTGAGGGCCAGGGCCGAGGCAGGGAGCTGTTGGACTGTCCCATCGCCCAGTAAGACTGGAAGATCTTACCGAGGTCCCTCGCGAGACTGGAGCAGTTGTAGATGACCGCTCCGAGTTCCTTCACCTGAAAGCAAATCGTCAGGCATAATGTTTCAGGGTTGGAAAAGAATTATGCACCTTTTTTTTCGTTTTACCTGTGTGAGGGCTCTCCAGTCCATGTTGGCACTGCCAATGAACACGTGCTTTCTGTCAACAATCCAGAACTTGCTGTGGAGGACTCCGTTTGTCAGGCGCCCAAAGTTCACCCTCCTCACCTGAACACCTGCAGACAGAGGGAGATTAGATTAAGACATGCATTGTAAATCAATAACTAATGCAATGAATGTAGAGAGTAAGCGGGGTCAGTTCCAAACCTTTCTCCTTTAAGATCTTTAAATCTGTGGAGTTGGTTGTGACTGTGGGAACACTGACCACCACTCGCACAGAAACATTCCTGGAGGGCAACTCCTCGAGGTCGTTGAGGATGTTCTTTCCCTGCCAACGGCGGACGGGCCATATTAAAAATGTATTCGACAGAGATTTGATTGAAGTTTGAAAGATTTTCCACGTTTCTTGCGCTTTGTCTGAGAACTCACGGGTGCGTCGGAGGAAGAGTTAACGTTGATGTCTTTCCCGGTCAAAGTCCAGTAGAAGGAGACCACGTCCACCTCGTCCTTTGCCATGGAGATGAGATCTCTCCAGACCTGTTCCAGAGGGATCCCACACGTCACGTTGGCTTTGAATTCCACATGTAGGGGAATGCTCTCCACAAGGGCCATGCTGAGGGATTAAACAGGGATTCATGGAAACTGAACTGGAGAAAATGATGGTGAAAGTCATCTTTAATGATGAAGTCAACAGACGTGGATACAGTGTGTTTTTCCTGTGGGATCACTTGCAACGTGTTTGCTCTGCAACGGTCGTAGCACCTCGACCACAGAGCACTTACTGTCCTCACTATAGTGAACCTGCACGGCTGAGGAGAGGAAGCCTGAGGCTCACTGTCGTACTTCACAGTTTACAACTGAGTCAGGTGTACGACGGAGGCCGTGCGCGTATCATCATCTACAGAACAATAATAGCTCCGTAAAAAAAGATAATCATGTGTACAAATCAATGTTTAACAAAAGTATTTTAAAACATATTTTATATAACATATAAGTCTTGGCTCTCTTTTGTTTTATTATTGGGAACGTTTTAAGGTAAGTTGGTAAGTACTGTATATATTATCATATATATATATGTATATGTATTGTTGTTGATTATCTTCCTTTTTCACCCCCTTCACTTGAGTATGAACACTTCACTTGTAAAATCTCACATGTAAAATCACAATGACTATATTGAATATTTTTAAATATAGTTTGACACTTTATAAACATTTTAGCTCTGTTTGTCTTTGTATGCACTGGATTGGACCTTGTCATCGACCCTTGCCGGTGCCCGGCCGGTGCACGGCCACGCTCGGGGGGGGGGTCAGGGGAGGAACATCACCTGCACTGGTCCGCGGACAGGTCGCTCCCACCGGCGTCCTGCGGCAGGATGTCGTGGTCCTCCGGGGGCGGGGGTCTCTCCAGCACGGCGACGGCGACCAGGACCCCCAGCGCCGTCAGGCAGCCGAGCAGCACGACGAGCAGCACGCAGCTGGTCGACCTCTGGCCACGTGACGTGCGGCGGGAAAACACAATCCGGGGCGTGAGGACAAGGTGCGACAGGGAGCAGCAGCATCGTTCGGTGTCTGTGTGATGTCACCCTACCCCGTTGTGTGGAGCAGAACTGTCGTGAAGCCTTTCGTACGCAGAAGACATGTTGTCTTCTTTTCAAGCACTGCTCGACTGTTGAAAGATCAAATGATTGAGTCCGACGGAAGAATACTGACATGTGATAATCGAGACCAAGTGTGGATGACATTTGTTTTTTTAAATATTTAAAGCAAATGCAACTCACATGAAGCAGATGCAGATGCTGCAGCCCACTAGGAATCCGCTTCTTCCCCTCAGCTTGCACCGACGATGAGCCGAAGTGAGCATCAATGCTTTTGAATAGACTGCAGCTCAGTTCTCGTTTTTACTTTCATTTCTGGCTTCGGCTCAGTGATAAAAAAATAAAAAAGGGAGGAGAGGAGATTAGATTAAAGAAATCAGATAACACAGCTTTGCTATTCAAATTTATTTGGAAAAACAAACAAACGAATAAACCTGGAATCACCTTCTTACAAATTATACAAATAACCAAACATGAATACCAGCTAACAAGACAGAGCAAGATTACAACCAAATCATTCCGGGGGAGATGAGGGGAAACAGAAACTGAAAATCACACAAAAGACACAAAGTTAAACTTTGTATCTCTGACTTTGACAAAGTTAATCAAGTGGGACATACTATCCCACAGATGACGAAGAGCAGCAATGCTTTGAGCGAGGGGGGACAAACATTCAGTTTCGCTGGAGTTCGTAAACAACCACTGTTCTTGGCTGCGTAAAAAAGACATTATTCCCGCACAGCTCTGTGGCACTTGTAGGTTTTTCCCAAGTACAATCACACGTGCAGTTTTGTACTGGGACGATTGGGGGGGTGGCACAAACTTGCTGGTGTACTGGGTCGCCTCTCTCGGCGCTTCGACTCCAGCAGCATCAAATGCCTAACAATCAGGAGAGTAAAGGTTTTTCAGCTTGGCAGCATATCAGGTCCAGGGGATAATGCTGGTCTACAGTAGTGCAAAAGACAAGACTGAGAGGTAATTTGTAGGACCTACAGGAAGCTTCAGAGATTTACTTTACAGACATGTCACAAACTAATAATCTGATTCACACAAGTTCTTAACTTATATGCTAAAATCACATTGCTCCTCCTGTCATGCGAGGGCCCGTCAGAAGTGACCTTGCGACTCGACAGACTGAGTAAACATCCCATCTTTTTCACAGCCCTTTGAAAGCTCTTAGTGTACAGTATGTAGTGTATGTACATGTAGAAAGGAGTCAGTCATTTTCATGATTGTCAAACCCTCAGAGATAAATTGTGCTCTGCAGGCACCGCAAGACAACACACGCAAAAAAAAAAGAATAAGCTTCAACCTCCCAACTGTGTTTAACACGAAAACAAAAACACTCTTCCGAAGCATGGTAAAGCTTAGGAACTTGCTACTGGTGTTTTACAGCCACTTTGAGTTTGTGGTTGCCAGGTGACTAAACCACAACTCACACTTGGAGACACATTCCTGAGGGAGTTTCGCCTCCAGCTGGGCAAAAATGGATGATGCAATTGTGCTGAAGATGGTCTGGGAAATAACGGAATGAACACAGTGGATTGGCTAGTGGCGACTGTGTGATGTAAAAGGAGTTGGTCCAGCTCTCTCCCAAGTCACGTCGTCTCGGTTACATAATACCAGTGTCTCACAAAAGACTCCAAATAAATACTCTTTACATTCTTCCTTAAATCTGGTCTACAAAGAGAAAATGGCAAACATCAAGGATTTTTATATATAATATATCTATTTATAAGGAAATGTAGTGAGTTTACTGAGGAAACAAACACAGTACACCAACTTCTGTAAAAAGTGTCGCTGCCTTTGTTCAAACAAATATCAATGAACTAATATTTCCTCAAAATGTCCCTAAACACAAATTTCTGATTTGACGATAAATTTCCCTGAGTTGATTGAGCTCAGGTTGGTTTTCAGTTAAACCAGGTAATTACAGAGAGCTTTTAGAAATATTGGTAAATAACGAGGACGATCTCGTGCACAAAGAAACAAATATAGTTTTTGAAGTGCGATACTTCCTCAAATCCTCATCTCATACGAAGGCCTGCACACAAGCTTATTTTAATAGCATTCATAGTGGAGTAGTGTGTGTTTTCATGTGCAGGAAGGTACGGTTCCGTGAATCTAGTCTCACTTCCTCCCTCGCGGTTTAATTTTGAACACAATGGTCCGACACCTGCGTGAGTGTGTGCGTGCGTGTGTGTGAGTGCACAGCTGAAGTTCAGCACAGTGTGTGTGGGTGTGTGCACCAGATCTCAGACCAAATATCCCTGTCTGACATCGTCTGGTGTCACGGCTGCTCTCCTGACGCTCTCACTGGGCCTGGGGCCGCCGCCCCGTTTAGAGATAGAGTGGACCGTTCTCCAGTCTCGTGAGGACGAAGTTCTGGAGGGAGGAACTCCAGATGAGGAGGAGGAGGAGGAGACGGCAGAGGCCGAGGCCTTGGAAGTTTCAGGCTGCCCACTGGGCTCCATGACTGTGTTGATGACTGCACAGAGAAAACAAGAGACAAGAAATCACTTTACAGAAGCATCGCAAGGATAAAAGGTCACCTACATTTATCTTGTGTACAAATGACGTCACTCACCCTCAAGTTGTCGTTGAACTCTCCGCAGTTCCTTCAAGATGGACGTGACTTCCTGAAATACAAATGTTCGACTTAGCTCAAACACTGTATTTTTTTTTTCTTTGCATGAATTGAGCTTGAACATTTACCAAAACAATTCACTGACCTTGTTAGAGGTTTTGACAATAGGCAAATCACTGTCAGAATTAACCTTTGCCTCAATTTGTTCCCAGATATCCGCCCTGTCCTGGAAGAGTACCCTGCAGGAATAACGCCAAGTGCAGTGGTTAGGAAGTTTGTTGTTTTACAGAGGTCTTAACATTTTTGTTGCTGAAATGTTGATTTAGATTTAGGAATACTGGAACTGCAAGGCCTTGTAAGAGCTTTTTTAGTTGCGTTGACGTGGCAGAATTAAATCTAATGGCAGAATTAAATCTAATGAAGGTTTTCCTATTACATACTGTATAACCGTATTCTCTAGGGCCTTGTTTATTTTTTTTATATATAATAAAGTCTAGGAAAAAAAATACGGTAGAGCAAACAATGGGAACTTTTCAAAGACAAATGTTTACTCTGCAGCTAATCTACTTAGAAGATTACATCCCTGTTGTTTCTGTCGTTTAGACTGTAAATCTGTATGCGGACTCACTCAGTTATACTAATTTAATAAGATTATTGGCTCAGTGCCGTCTGGTCATCAGACAGGGAGAATAAAGTTTTTCGGCGAGCATGGGAATGATGAATGTTTATGTGTGCGTGTGTGTGTGTGTGTGTGTGTGTGTGTGTGTGTGTGTGTCTGTTTACTTAACATCTTACTTAATTTTGTCAGCAAGTTGCTCTGTATTTTCTCTGATGGCCATGATGACCTGAGTCACTGGGTTCAGCATCAGATTGTCCACAACGCCCTGGAGACAGAACGAGACAGAACCTTGAAGATGATGTCTCAGTGTTCACATCACAGGGGTTGTAAATATGAGGCCATGTATGTTGGGTCACACCTCGTCTCTGCTCCGAGCCCGCTGCCTGGAGTTCTGCTCATGGTCACTTTGCTCAGGTTCCCTTACAGATGCAGAACTAGGTGGCACTCTCGGGTAGTTTAAACCGGCCTCTGGAATATGCTGAACCAGCTGCGACACAATTCCAAGCTAGTGTTATAATATTAGACAGACAGAAAAACTCCATGGCTGATGCATAAACAAGGTGATGAAACAAAGAGACTATACTGGTTTGCTTGTTTTAGGGAACATTTTTACGATTTAGTGAGCCTGCGAGTAATGCAGTGAGGTACACTTCCTCTTTCAAAAAAAAAAAAGAGTATAGCTTGTGATAAGCTGTGACTTAAAACAAACAAGAGAATTGTCATCTTTAGTCTGAGTAACTTGATCAAACAGAAACGTGATGCCCCTGTGACTTAGATTGAACAGCTGCTTAAACAGATTAGGTGACATCATCACCTGTTCGTGAGCGGTCACCGTGGACACAGGCGCGCTGCTCTGAGCTTCTGGCTTCTGAGTGTCACCATCACCGGCCACGTCATGGATCTCTCTGGCCAAGATGGCCAGGTCTTTAGCCAGGTCTTGACTCAACCTAGTAGGGAGGGAACACGTGTTAGAAAGATGACATATTAGTAACTGAATAAATTGACCTGAATGTAGAAGCACTGTACATCAGAGGGATCTGGTGATGGTTGTAACATGGCAGAAAAGTAATATTTATGCAAATTAAATAGTTTATTTTAACTCAAACATGAAGCCCTGTAAAGGCTGCAGGTGTAACCGTAAGATGATAGATGTTAGAATATAGATATAAGTATCTATGTATGCCAGAAAAAGAAGCTCCTTTTGTAACACTCAACCAAACATCATTTTCCGTCTCACCGTGCAATCTCAGCACTGTGCGTGGACCAGTTGTGGAAGGCTTCTCCCTCTTGGTTCTCCTCCTCGGAGTCATTCCCGCGGGGCTTTGGGTGCAGGGCAACCACTGGCTGGGGCCGAGGCTGACTGCGTGGACTGTGGGAAGCTGAGGAAGGTTGGGACCGTTTGTGTTTAGGAGTACTCTGGTTCGAGTCGTACTCCTCGTCTGAGGTAGAGGTATAGTCGGAGCCTTTCTGTCGCCTCCTGGAGCCTTGCCGTCGTGAATTGGTTACAGATTGAGGGGTTGGGTTACAGAGGACAGAGAAGAGAGAAGAAGAAAGAAGAAGAAGAAGAAGAAGAAGAAACAGATGCCATCACAGAATACAGACAAGAAAATCACCACCAGGTATTTCAGATGTAATCAACAAAATCCTTCCCAGCAGAAGAGACAGATACGTTGCTGTGGAAGTCCTCATCACTACAACCGCAACTCATTTGTGAGTCATTCAATGTTTCTGTTTTAAAATCATCTACAAACTGAAATGATTTGACTTGACTTCCACAGTACAGCAGCTGAGTACCAGACCAAACAAGCGCAGTATTGTAGTTTTCAACATATCCACAATATCCTCATAGCATGGCTGTAAATATAGGTGAGATCATACATTGCCATGAACTGCATGTGAACGTTGTGGAGATGAAGAAAAATATAAGTCTATTTTAAGGTCTTATCGTATTAACGTTAGTATAATTGATGTTAGTCAAAGTCCAGAATCCACTCCCTTCCCCAATGTCTTAAAACAAACAGTATATAAACAGAGGACTATGAATATATAAAAACCAATTCACCACGGTGACCGTTTGACAGACCTTGTGCTGCTTCCAGTCCAGGCACAAAGTGACCTCTTTTCTACGATACTGGTTTTACTTAGACACGAGTCAATGGTTATGACAGTCAAAATATTTTACTTTCAATGAAACAAGCATGTGTGAGGGTCTGTCTTATACTCACTTGCTGTTGTGCTGGCGTATTTGGCACTGCTTGAACGTCCGCGGGTGATTGGGGTCTTGTTGAGCGCCGTTTTCGGCGGCCTTTCTACAAGTTTCGGCCCTGAAGCGGACGCCCTCCGAGTGGAGCTGCCGCCGGACTCTGTGCTGCGGTTCGAGAACCCTGTGCTCTTGCCCACCCATGATGGGGCGGAGGACGACTCTGTGTCGCTGGGTGTGTTGAACGAGGTCGTCCGCTTGCGAGGCATCGCCAGCATATCCAGCCGGGAGAGTTTCTTGGTTTCCTGGGGCTGCTTAGCGGGGATGTTGGCCGCCGCCGCCTCCTGTGACAGCTTGTCCGTCTCCGTGCCCTCGTTGTCTGAGGCCTCTCCCAGGCGAGCGCGACGTAGCATGGATGCCCTGGTGGGTCTTGGAGCTGACAAGCTGTTGGCACGACTCAAGGGGGATACCCTGGTGGTCTTTGCGTCATCCTTCTGGAGGGGCACGGTGTATTTCTTGCGGGTTTGGTAGGTGCTAGATTCCTGATCGGAGTAAGGTAAGCTGTGAGGGTCATCACTTAGGTCTGTGGAACCACATCTCCCAGCACTACGTCTCAGTCCTACTGGCCTCTGGACAGGTTCACTCTTGCTGCTGCCGTCGGCTCCCTGCGAATGACGCTTTCCTGACAACATGGACTGATGGTTTGAGTCCTGGCTAACTATACTAGCTATACTAGCTGAAGACTTTTCCCTATGGAGGCCACTAACAGAGGGTTTTCTTGCCAGTGTGTGTGTCTTGGTCTTATTGCTATGCTGGCTGACTGTGCTGGAGGTGTCCACATCAGACTCCGCAGAAAGAGAGTCCGTTATTGGAGACGGAGTGGTTACTGATTGTGCTGCTTGGAGTTTGGCCTCCAGAACAGCGAGAACATCCTCCGTCTCTTTGAGGTACGAATGAGTGTCCTGACTGCAGGCTCGCTGGAACAATTCAATGTCTACATCCCTCTGAGCAGGCTGGCTAGAAATGTTGGGCAACTTGGCATTGCTAGATCGCTCCTTGGTGAAGCTCTCTTGTCGGATTAATGGAGATACCGCCCTCCCCTCTTTGTACTCTGGACTCTGTGTCCTCTGGTCCAGGATAGGAGCCGACAGACTTGGCTTGATTTTTTCAGAGTCCAGGATACCTCTCGGTTTGGTCAGGGTGGCTGTTGAGAAAGTTTTGTTTGCATATTTTCTCTCAGTCTTGGAAGTGCTGGGTTTTGGGCCTCCACACTCTGGTCTGGACGGAGCCTCCTCTGACCCGATGTAGAATGATGTCGGCTTGGCTGGGAGTCTGGACTTCTCCTCAGTTTTCTTTTCTTCTGAGTCTGAAAGAGGTCTCCTCCTTTGCTCTATGATGGAACCATCATCGGACTTGCTGGCGTCACTCAGGCTGTCAGGCTCTACATCATCCTGCACTGACAACCTGTGAATTCCATCCTGCAATGTGCAGGACACCAAACTGTTGTCTTCTACATCAAATGTTGAATGCGGGTCATAATGGACATGAATGCTGGGAGTTGAAATGTCGCTCTTCTCCCCCACTGGTACCTGGGGCAGGATGCGTCGAGCTCTTGAGTCTGTACTGTCGTGGTTTCGTGTGAGATTGGCCTTGTGGAGGATTGTACTTCGTGCTGGAGAGAAACAGTTTTAATGCACACATCATCCACACATGTTGAAACTGAGTATCATTCATATTTAGCAGGTTTATCATTTTAAATAGGATCACATGTTGTTACATGGCTTACCCCCTGCTGACAGCTCCACCTGGGATGTTATGTCAAAGAGGCCAGACGAAGGGCCGGAGTCTGTGTAGCTGTCTGCCAAACTGGCCCAGCAAGACATCCACTTAGGAGCCCCCTGTAACACTGCACCCGCTGGCTGAACCTGCATGAAAAATACATGCAACTTATTCAATAAATTCGAAAAAGACATTTGGAATAAAGCTTAGATTATAACCATATGATTTCCTTAGTAGACAACAATATTAATATGAAGAACTGTTTCTTTAGTAACTATGACACACAACTGCTACAAAACTACTTATACGTTTCTTATATTTGGTTAGAGAGAAAACCAAAAAAAGAACCCAGAAACCAGGAATCAAAAGAGAGAGACCAAAAAGAGCTGAAACACCAAGAAAGCAAATCAAGACACCAGTGCAGATTTGTGCACATTAACATGTATGATTTACTGAACAAATGGATTAACTTGTCGTCTTTAGAGCTGGTCAATCATCGATCCCACCCTGAGCAGGACTGTTTACCTTCACCAGACTCTGTCCCTGGCCTCACCTGCCCACTGCTACTCTGCCTATGCTGCTCCCTGCCCTGCACAATAGAAGGCCTAAATGCTGACGATGTTTCAGCGTCACTCTGGTTGGTTGGCTCTGGGTTCTCAACAACACCAAACACCTGTCAGGAACAAAGCATCGCAAGTTGGATAAGTGTGGAAACGGAGAAGGTGGGACTGCCAATGTCCATGTCTCACACTGAGTGGGACTTTCTCCATGGGACATTAGTGAATTGCAATGCCAGCTTATTACCTTTAAAGAACACTTCGTGATTTTTAAACAGCAACTTTGCTTTTAGAATGAACACAAAATGGATCAAGCTACTTGCCTGGTCAATCTTGCTCCGTGCCTCTTCCAGCTCTTTATCTTGGACATCTGCTTCAATGGTGTAGGTCCCTGCATCGCTCAGACTGTCCTCCTCTTCGTTTCTGGAGCTGACAAGGGGGCTCTTGACCTCCAAGCTGTGAGAAGCCAGGGGCATCACAGGGGCCTTGAGGGGAATCAGCTTGTGGATAGGAGAGGAAGTCTGGGGCTGGTAGTGAGAATTAGCTGGAGGGGGACTGGACTGTGATCTTACCGCTGCGTCTGTTTTCGCTGCTGTGGAGAAACTAGATGTAGTTTTCTCCCAGCTGGCCTGGGACTGCTTTGTGTGTCTTTGCATTTCCGCAGTGAATTCCTGGGCGAGTTTGGATCTCCGGCCCACACTGCTAAAGGGCTTTGCAGAGACAGAAGGTGAAGTGCGGGAGGAAAAGTTTGTGCTTATTCGATCCTCTGTCTTCTCCCTCCGCAATGAGCCAGCTCTTTGGGGCCCGGTGGAAGCAGGGCCCTTCAGGGAGACAGTGTATCGTTGGGTTGGGGGAGTGGTGGAGTCTGAGGGTGGAAGTTGTCTCTCCCCAGTTGAGCTTGTGCTCTTTTTTGCCTTCTCCTGCTGCACCCTGAGGCCTGACGCCTCAGGTGGGGAGGTGTTATTGGTGAAGGACTGGGAGCGCTTCTTTCTTGGGTTGTCGTCAAAGAATTCAATGACAAAGGCCTGTTGTGGCTCAGCCTTGCCAAGACTGGAAAGGCACTGTGACTCTGGGGGTGAGGAGGACAAAGGTTCCTCAGAGTCCGGGGAGGTGAACCGCTCTGGGGAGGAGCTTCTCAGGGGTTGCGGAGAAACCTGGGACCCGATTTGAAGTTCTGACTGAAGAAAATCATTCCCATTGATTGCAAGATCCCCGGAATCACCGTGAGTGACCTCTTCACAGTGGTTTCCTGATGATGGAAATACAACAAGTTAGTTTGCCAGTTAGAAAATTAAAGCAGGAGTTAATAAACAGAAACAGAAACTGTATGAAGCACTCACCCTTGGTGGTCTTCACAAATGACGGGTCACTGTGCGTGCTGTACGCATCTTCAGTCTGTGACCTCCTCCTCATCATGCTAGCATTGCTTTGGACCAGCCAATCAGCAACTTTGCTTTCTACTGACATTACCTCAGTGGGTGTGGTAACAACCTCCGTGGAGGGCAGCTTCCTCTGCTGGCGGAAAGAAAACTTGGTCACATGATCCTTGATCTTCATTTTACCTGGTGTGCATTCATCAAACTCGATGGTGAAGGAGGCATGACTTTGGACCACTGGAGGTGTGGGAGTGGAGGGGACACACTGGGTGGGATCGGGGGTATCCTTTGTGGGAACCTCGTGAACGTGCGATTCAGACTTTTTAGCAGATCGCTGCTGGAACTCCTTTGTTGGGATCTCAAAGTAGCTGGGCTCTCGGCGGTAGGAGAAGATGGACTTGGCCTGACTGTCGGACAGAGAGCCGTTGAGCTCGTATTTGGTGACATCTTTACCATGCTCTGTTGAAAATAAACACAAATAGTAATCATGTAGACGCACAGTAATCATTGGTTCTACATAATCCACTCACTGCTCAAAATATATAAATAAACAAATAATATTTTTTATGAATTAATATTTATAAACTGTATATGTACACACTAGGTAAATTTGTTAGGCTATTTGTTCTTGAGATCCTCTCCAAGCCAACATTTACAGCTACACAGAATAAATGAAAAGGACATTTCAACATCATCACAAATTAAATTCTTTAAGCTCGATTGGGAGGCCACTGTCACACAATGACTGAAACTGGGAACCAGGAATAATACAGAGTTTCCAGCTGTTAGTCAGAGAAAACAAATCAGCCAGTTGGTCTTTGGTTGCCATTCGGATGTGGCCAAATATCACTTTAGGAGCTCAGAGTCCAGCGGAGGGTAAATGAGCAGGAATAATCCGTTTCAACCCAGGCAACATGAGGCCAGCAATCTCTCTCTCTGTCTCCCTCACACTCACACACACTCGAAAACACTCACTCACACACTCACACAGACCAGCTTACAGGGTCATAATCCATCATGAGGCAGACAGGCACTGCCCACTGCCCTGGCATGGTATGGCCTGGCCAACAGTCCACAAATGGCAGCCAGAAACCTGCCTAGGGCTTAACACCATCCATCTCTCAGCGACGTAGAAAACACGTCATTACAAATCAGGATCTAATTCATGGATGTTGGAATATCCAACACCACTATAGCACAAACAACTAATTACCATTGCTCATTACAATCATTAAGTAAGGGGCTTGTGCACATAGCAGTAACGATATATAAGATGCCATTTCTGACCTGGAGACTCCTGTTCCAGCGATTTTCCACCTCTGCTCTTCTTTTTGTTGGCTGGGTCCTCGTCCTCCCCCCACCATGACGGTTGACCATACAGAGGAGTGGGCTTGGATATCGGAGAATCTGTGATGGCTAACAGACAAACGCAAGAACAAGCACAGACAGACACACGAGATAAGGCACATGATAAGGTACAAGCAGGAGCTGGATTTAAACAGCCTTCTGTATGTAAATATATGTGAGTCACATGATAAAACGGTGTTGTGTCTGGGATTTGTCTTCAAAAACAATATGTTACGCAACAGCGGCAATCAAAAGGACAGTGTTACACTATCCCTTGAACAATTCCCACACATTCCCATGACACAGAGAGAGTAGTGAGGCACAAACTGTAATACCAACTGTATCACGCAAACCACCAGAACATAATCCTCCCTGTGTGAGTCGGGATGAAGCTAATCCTAATCTTTAAAGAAGAAAAAAAAATACAATACAGCATGAAATCTAAATACAGGCTTGTTTGGATAGTGACACTCATAGTTTGCGCACTGACCTCGGGATATACTATACATCCTGCACAGGTGCAACCTGGGTAATGAGGATTTATTTCCCTGATGCTGTTTCTGAACTGGTGTTAAGCAGCTGGTTAACCAGTCCACACACACCAGACAGCCTGTATGGCCTGTGTCAGATAATCTAGATGCTGCTTGATGGCCCGAGAGAGCTCGGTTAAACAAGCTCTGTGGAGTTTAATGCGGAGGCTTCACAATCCAAAGCATCAACGGCACTTCACCACTGTTGCCTTGGACGCACACAATAAGACATCAACAGAGTGACGGGGCAAGCAGAGAGGGGCACGTCAACAATTCCTTTCCCCTTACTCAATCCTCTGCTTTTAGATTGAGAAAACTGTGTCACAGTGACTGTGTCACAAACTAAGTGGTGGACTGTTGGTGGATGCAGCACCTTTTAATATGGGACATTGTTAGGGACATGAAGAGCAGTCGGTCAAATTCTGCTAATGCCTACTCACGGTCCACTAGCTGTCCGTTCTGTCCGGTTTTCATACGCAGCCCTGGCTCAGTATTTGGCAAACAAAGAAAGTTGTTCTAGCCGAACAGCACAAGACTATTGCAGCCAATCAGCAACACGGTTGTTCGTGCTCGTTCGCATTCATGCTTTCGTGCTCGGGCAGCACCCCCGGGCTGCTTTGTATAGAAACACGATACACATAGAAAGTCACAACGTGAACTGAACTATACGTTTCATACACCATACGTGAATACTGAATAGCCCCAGGTCCTGGCAGACTAACTAAAGTGTCCTGCCCTGCGGACAGCCAGAGGATTGGACACAGTCCACATCCCGTACAGCTGCAGGGAAAGACGAGCAAGATCACACAAAATCAGATATACACAGCCCTCCGAGCAAACACGTATGTTTTGTAGAATTGAAAATATAATGGTGTATTAGGGCCATTGTGTTCACTGCCCTGAGGGAGTTAACATTCAGAAAGAAAACACAACTTTTTCTGATTATTAAATCATAAATTAGGAGGGGGGGGGGGGGGGGATCACATCGCTACACCACACGCCACTGATTTCCGTGTATAATTATTCCATGTCCGAGGCAACTGTCTGTTGCATTGTGGTTTGTAAAAAGAAAAATGAACAAATATTAAAATATTAAACATCCAAAACTTTATCAAAGCTTTCAGTCAAAAAACTTCCACCAAAGAGAATCCATTTGCATGAAGTCAACAGAGATATGCAGACAGTTAAGTTAGTCATTTAGTTATCTTCCAAAAAAAAAAAAAAAGTTTTGTCATCTCTCTCATGGACTTGGTCACATCAACGCGGGGCAAGGCTGCTGTCACACTGCAGTCAGCAGTGAACATGTTCAGGAAAGAGTCACAGGTTCACTGGATCACTGTGGTGTAGCTCTGCACTGCAGGAGATACAACCACACTACTATCCTAGTGGGAGATGTCTAACTGAAATAAAGCTTATCAAAGGTTTTCTGCAGTTCAATGACACATTTGTAAAGCAGTCTGTGTTATATGAGCCCAGTCCTGGAAATGTCCTATTTTAGGCACCAGTTGTAGTTTTCCCCTCTAATCTAACGGGGGCGATTATAGAGGAGAAAACACTAGAATTGCTAAATCAACAACAGCTGGAATAGGCGGCGTGAATGAGCTTCATTCACAAAGTGCTTCTCTCAGGCTAACAATTCTCTGACTGTTCCGCTGTTGCCTTAACTGTATAACAGGATTTACTCTGTGCAGCTCAGGGTAGAGAGAGTGTGAGAGAGCAACTGGAAAATATAAGCAGAAACAAATCCATCACCAGCTACGAGGGAAGAAGTGCCAAGTTGGCGTCAAAAACCCTCACACCTTTCTAATTCTTCATTGACACATGTTGGATCAGCATGGGCAGCAGCACTCAACCTCTTATCAGCAATCGGGCATGGCTGACAGAGATAACACTGTTTGTCCTTAACTCCTCACCTCTCAGCTTGTCTGGCAAGCCCTTACTCATGTATGGTCCTTCTGCCAACTCTGGGAAGTCGAGATCTATTTATTTACCTACTTCCATAGGCTCGTGCGGCTTCAGCCTCTCAGCTCACATGGCATCTTAATCTCACACCAGTGGAGCTCTTAATAAAAGAAGCCACAGTCGCCTTATCAAGGGATCTACAGCCAAAGTCATGCAGGACATGGAGACACAAAGACTTCCTCTTCCTCATGGGTGTGTGTGTGTGTGGGAGAACCGGGTATTCAAATCCAATGAAGTTAAATCGGTTCCTCTCAGGCTGCAAGAACAATTAACGTGCTTGTGTTTCATAAAACCTCCTGCCTTCCTGATTATCTGCCATGATTGAGTGCGTGTGTGGGTGAATGGAGTCGTTTACCCGTGAGTGAGTGGGCTCTTCGCTCAGCCCTGTCCTGCAGTTTGATAGTGGAAAGGGAGTCTTTGCTCTTCTCCGAGTTCTGGAGCAGCTGTTTTTCTTTCGTCTTGGCCTCCAGGGCTTTTACACCGAGCTGCAACTGGCTGGTGTACTTCTCATGCTGCACACAGAGACAGGAGGGAAGCAGGAAATGAGAGACCTTCTGACGACAATCACCACAGATAGAACTGTCCTCAGACCTCTCAGTGAGCTGCATTTGGAAATTAGCTGGCACATTTACAGAAATGTTGGTTATATGAAAAAACATTTTTTGGGTGACACCCTCTTACGTGTGCTTGCTTTTCTGTTCATTCATTGTTGATTTAAGACCTTGTATTAGCAATTACATGATGGGATTTAGTATTTTATGGATTAAGAGATAACTTGAAAAATAATGAACAGACAAAGTATTTCTAATGAAATTCATTTCCACACGGCAGCCTAAAATAAAATGTCAGTGTAACTTACTTTAAGTGCTTCCTCTGGGACCTTGTGTTGACTCCTCTCCAGGATATAAACATGAGCATGTGCAGGAGGAGTTAAAGTACACAACTGTGTTTATCATTTTGAAAAGCAATGCAATATAATATGCGTATCTATATATTTAGAGTTCATTATGTCTGACTCAGGGAAGATGTTTGTGGGGAGAGGTTAGTATTATTTTACTAAGTCTATTTTACACCTTGTCTACTAAGATAGTCAAAAGTTCAACTCCTGTAAAGAATGAGGTCAAAAGAAAAGCAGTAAAAACCTACTGCATTTCAAATGCATTTTCAAACAAGCTCATATCTTCAGCGACCCACTCCTTGATATGTGCAGCATCTCATCAGATGTGTGTTCACTTCTGATCTATCTAACTATCCTGAAAACAATCTAAACAGCCCCCCCCCCCCCCCCGGTATCTAAACTACATTTCACCATTCTTCTATTTTTTTTGTGCTGTGGGGCTCAAAGGGTGCAGGAGATTTTCTTTCCACAATTGACTATAATCCAAAACTCCTGACTGAAAACCCACAGAGGATTAACATGCCGATGGAATGAAAGACCACAGAGCGCACAGAAAATGCAAAAAATTTGTGAGTGAACCAGCTGCTGACCGCCGGCTCATTTCAGCGTGTTCTGCTAATCACCAACTCGGAGTAGAGGGTCTGCATTACATTAATCACACAGATCCTTTCATGGGAGTAGGGGAGCAATAATTTTTTAAAAAAAGGATATCGTATCCAAATCGAATGACGTCGAAGAGTTTCAGCGTGATGTACGTCTGGTCAGGGATTCTTAGGTCATTCACGAATGTCTGCAACATAAAGAAACATGAGATTGAGCCCGAATCCTTTTTGCTGTTCGTTAATGAAGCAAATGTGTTGACTCACAGGTGACAGGCTCTCTAAGTCCTCGTGGCTCGCACCAAGGTACTGTAAGGTGCTTTGCAATTGGATGTTTCCCCATTGAAAGTTAATCCATCCAACACATTAAAACTCTGATGAGATTATGTTGTTATGCAATGGCTGTCCCAGCTTTTGTAGAATGCTTTAATGGCCAGGTGGAACTAAAACGTGCAACAGTGCTCAACAGTTTGTTGATCAATTCATCCATCTTTTGTCTAAACTAATATTTGGAGAGAGAGATTTTATCTTCAGATCAGTAAATATCAGGAAAGACAATGCTGGATGTTTAGCAGAAGAGAGAACGGAAGAACAGACCTTTTTCTTTCCAGATTTAATGAGTATAATTGGACGAAGGAAACAGCCATGTTGGATTTCAGTTACAGGTCTGTGCACTGTTCTGCTCTGATTCGTTTGGCTGCAGTAGCCAGGGCCAAAAGAAACACTCTGTGAGAACAATGTACGGTTTCTCCCACTGCTCAACTCAGGATTTCATTGGGAAAATGGTGCAATGAGGCGCCAACAGAGCAGTGAAGGGAAGGATAGGGAGCTACAAAGTAAAATTAGGGAGAATGTGAAGGAGAAAAAGAGGAAAAAAAGAGGATCAGGCCAGCAGGAAAATCCAGACTCCTGATTACCACCGTTTGACCAACCGTCCTCTTCTTTTGGCAGTGCACACAGACTGGAGCCTCCAGGGAGCCCGGGGGCTTTTATCACTCTAGACTGGTGCAGGCTGATGGACACTGGAGTAGAGTTGGACTCACTCACCCCGTTCAAACTGCCCAGGTCCTTCACCATGTGCTCGTCTGTGTTTTGTTCGTAGTTGATCACAGCGTGCTGTTTGTCCACACTGCGAGACTGACACACAAGATTAAAGCAAAAGTCATCAGAGTCGGACCAGTTAGTCAATTAATCTATTGGTCGATGGACCGAAAATTCAGTTACTTCTGTTTAGATTTTTTTTAAAGCCATTTTTCAAGGAAAAACACAGAGTATTTTCTGTTTTACAAATGTTTGAATTTACTACATTTCTCTGATTTACATCTCTGTGAACTGAATATCTTTGGGTTTTGAACAAAGCAAGTGATTTGAAGACATCACCTCCAGTTTAATTATTATTTAATTAATAATTAATTAATAGAGCAAATAATCAGTAGATCAATCAACAAAGAAAAATAATCATTAGCATTGCAGCATCCTTCTAAATTGGGATAAATGCTTAACATTTGAGCAGAGCGACAGAGACCTCCCCCTGCATAAACACATACAAAGGCATATACAAAGGCAGAAGATTAAACTCAAAGGTGACGCTCACCCGCCAAACTCTGATTGAACGGCTCAACTGTTGACTAGAGGAAAAATGTGCATACTTCAGAAAATGTTTCCATCGGTTAATCGGAGCAAGTGAGTCAGAGTGACTCGCTCTCTCTTCTCCCCTCCTTGTCACAAAAAAATCACAAAGAGCGAAGGTGACTTCCGGACCCATTTGCTAAATGACAATAGACTATCTGCATGTACTGTTAGTGGTGGGCTATCCGACCAGTGAACTTCCACATCACTTCTTGTAAATATTGTGCTGCCCAAAGTGGAGAATTTATCAGTTTACCCAATTGATTAGGTCAACTTTAGAGTTTCACATTCCTAACTCTTCTTCTTGCTCCCTTATCAGAGAGAAAACTGAACTGAAGAGTAATGTAGAAGACATATAGTCTGAATATTGGTCATTGGCGATAGAGACACTGATCAGACACCAGTTGTCATGGAAAGTGCAAACATTCAAGTCGAGGCTTTTCAAGCCAAACAGGATTCTCTTGTTACAGACAGTTGACTGGTTTGAATTGACAAAAATGCACTGAGCTATACACCTAAAGATTAAAGGTTTAAAGACAAATTGGAGCTAAACCTGAAAGCGTGCCAGGTCAGGAAGCTTGAGTCTGAGCACTTGGGCAGAGCAACAGAAAGTACGTTGACATCATTTTCAGACTGGGAGAAGCTGAGGTTTTTTTCCCCCGAATCTGGCGACGCCTTAATGTGGACATGAGCAACTTTTCAATCAAAGCAACCACAGTGGTTGGCAGGGCTTCACTGAGCATAACACGCGGACTATGGAAAGTATAAACAACCGCTTCTGAGGCAGCATTCTTCTCTCGTCGGAATAAATACAGCGGGAGGAGAAGATGGGAGGGAAAGTATTATACAAAAACCAGAGGGAAATTGTGTTAGCAACAAAGCATGGAACAACAACACAGCGGAGCGCTTTAGCTGCGTTTTAAGTCTCCGATTGAAAAAGGCTGTCAGGGGCAACTCTGTCACCAGGTTACACACTGAGAAATGCGCGCACACACACACGATTGCACGCAAGGACCCTCCCTCGGGTGTTCCACATCCTGGTGTGACCTGCCGTCCTGTCAGATGTACTGCGAGGAGCAATGCAACGTATGCATGGCATCTTTCTCACACGTCAGAGTGAAGATCTGTTTGGGGTCATATACGACAAGTGCGCCGCTGTTTGCTGTGTAAACGCAACGTCACGAAAGCTTTGCACACACACACACACACCTGCAGCATTAGCTCGCAGTCATCCCGGCCCACGAAGATCATCTCCCGTGGCAACCTGTGGCGCGTGCCGGAGCTGCTGACCAGGAACCACGATGTCACGCTCATGTTGGGGCCACGAGTCAGGATCTTCTTAGCATCCTGGGGGAAAAGGACATCAACGAGAACGTTCAAAGTCAAACTGGAAAAGCACAGTAAACCCAATGACAATTGAAGTGTGACGAGATGACATTCAGAAGGTATGACTCAATCCAGATACCTGTGCACCTGCGAACAATGCAACGTGTCAAAATTGCTGAGGGGAAGACATCCTGTCTCCTCCATGAGACCTGTTTATCCAACAGTCAGGTCTGACTGAGGTGATGCAGTTAAAAAAGCACTAACACATTTAGTGCGTTTGTGATGAGGAGTCTGCCGGACAGGTTTTTCTATATGTCAATAGAGAATAACGCACCAGAGCAGAGTCCTGTATTAGTCAACCAGAGGAGACAGCATAGCCTCCGATATGAAAGCCCATTTCATCAGGCTTGTCGACGAACCTGTTGCATTTCAGTGACATTATTCGAACCATTCAAAGCTTCCAGCGCTCGCCGTTCTACTTCCTGTAACCTTGGCCGACCAAACACTGCTGTCAGAGAAACATGGGACGAGAAACAGTCCACATAACTTGAGAGGAAAACCTCCTGGTGGTGTCGCAAAGGGAGCACTCGTATGGTTTCAACGTGACAGCGGAGTGTGGCGGTGACAGTTGACGCCGTTAGTCTCCGGTTGGACCGAAATGAGCTTCTCTCTCATTTTTGGTTCTTCTTTTCCCACAATGACTTTCCTGCCACCGGCGGACGGACAGTACCTTCAGAGCCCGCTCCGCCTTGCTCCTGAGGGACGCCAGCGTTCAACGTGCGACGGCGAGGGAGGGAAGTCGACGAGCGACGAGCGGCCACGGCGAAGAGCACACAGGTAATGCCGGACAGGTAAGACGTTGGTCACACCCTCCTCTTCTTCTTCTTCTTCTTCGTCTCCTTCTTCTTCTTCGCCTGGGAGTGACAACCGGGAGCGGACCTCTGCTCCGAACGACGGTGACGTCGCTTTGACGAGCCCAGTCAAAGTCATGACGAGTCCGCTCAGAGAGGCGGCGGAGGAGACGGCAGGGCGAGAGCTCTCACTCTGTCTGTTTTCACGGTGCCCAAAACAAATCACTCACCAATATTATTTACCATGTTCGAATGTCAGTATTGACGCGAGACGAGATGCTTTGAGTAAATACACAGTGTACGATATACAAAGTAAAATGGCGGGCTTAATGTGTGTGTGGTAAGTGGTGGAATACGTTTTTAGTATCGTCTATTGACGATGTCACTTACAGATTTGCAAAATGATACGAGGTATATAAAGACAAAAGGGGAAAGAGCATACTTATTATCTTTGTCATTATTCTCTGTGATCTGTATTTAATTTAATTTTCTCGCTGATGTACACCTGCAATGACAATACATGAAAGTACAATATGGTGAATTCCAGCGCTGACACGTTAATATTTCAAGATCACACCCAAAGTGTTACGTGGAAAGTGCCTCTGAGATGGGGACGATGCATGTCTGCCTCTGTTTATTTACAGTCTGTGGTCTGACTCAAAGGTCTCACAGCATCCTGACAGTAGAATGGAAACAGGAAAGTGGGTGCCTAGAGCGCATGCGTAAGGATTGTAGACGGGTGTTGCAGACTTGGCTCGAGTTTTAACCAAGTGATAATTCATCGGGCTAATAGACGATCTTCGGCTGGACTTTGTTTTTCCTGTATATTCGAGCAGGTTGTCATAGAGAAACGTGCAATTTGAAATTAAAGAAAACCAACACCGCTTCTTTGTGGACATGGTTACATTAAATTGAAGAGTGTTAACAGTCGCTGCGTCAGTGGAGTGGGTCTGAAATTCAAATAATGCTGACTTGAAACCAGTAATTACATTCTATTAAAGTATGTCATACCTCGATTTAAATTCAACTTGCTTTACGGAGTCATCATGTCTAACCATCTGCTCCCGTTGACAGTCAAACAAAACCTCTGCTGATGATGTGTGGATAGTGGCTTGATAATCCAACAGAAGTACTTTTCACGAAAACCTGGCGGCCGCTGGATGGCGCTCTAGTCCCAATCCAGCACCAAAGTAGAGCAAGGACAATACAGTGTCATCCATCCCATTCGATCACACACACACACACACAGACACACACACAAATATTTTGCTTTTAGTCTGTTTGTGTTAAGTTAAATTATGAATAAGTAAATGGAGGGAATGATACAATTGTGCTAACATAATCTTCACATGTATTACATGCATTCATGTTGATTTCAAAAAGGATTAAAAGAATGAATTTATTTAACAAATGTCAGTCTAGAACCTGAGTACAATTTATAAATAAAATGGCCCTTATACTTAGTTTAGGTGTGTTGTCCTAAAGTGGGATTTAATGTGATGAAGGTCAACAGGATGAAAATTTTTCCAAGTGCCTTGACCCCAGTCGCACTAATTCTTTACTCTTTCACCTGATCATGACACCAACTAGAAACTATTGAAAGCCAAATACTTTTAAAGGTAACGCCTTCATGGACGTGACACGTGTGTTTAGTTTGGAGTGACATTGAAGAAATAAAAAACACTTTGTGATCAAGGTTCTGCCCCCCCCCCCCCCCTCTGTTTTCTGTTTCTCTTCTGTTTTATTTACATGTATACACATTTTCCCCCCTTGCAGTTACAGAAAGGTAGCGCAGTCAGTGAGGAGCAAGCAGGCTCTGTGTGAGGCAACATCCATCCTTTTGAAATGTCCAGGGGCACAACATTTTGAACTCCAGGCCCTCTGCATATAGCTAATCTTGCATCATCTTACATCTGTTACAGTAGAGATTTCTCTATATAGTTTGATTTGACCTTTATTTACCATATGATTTTGAGTTGCAGCCCTTTCTACATCACACATACTGTATTCCATGTAAAATCCACTTACTTGTCAGCCACTCTAAATATCACTTGCAATTTATATAGATTCAAAAAGCCAAATCAACTTTGGCAAATGAGTAATAGTGCCTTTAATATTCAGTGTATATACAATATAAATAACTCTATATGTTGATGTAACATAGTAACAGGAAATATTTTTTGCATCCAGTGCAAACAAAGAAAAGTGCTCTGGCTTGCATGCTGCTGTGTGAGTGACACTTTCTCCACACAGCACAACACTATATCACCCACGGGAGGCCAGTGGCAGAGCTGCAGCCCGAGCTCTGCCGCGTGTGTGTTGGGCAGTGCAGCTGGAGTCAGGCGAGGGATGGTTGTCAGGTGAGTTGCCACGCGGAGCCAAAGCCTCAGTCCCGCTGCGTGGCGCTGTGCATTGCAGCTTGCCCACAGACGGACTGTGTGAGCCCTGGCTGTCAACATCTGCTCCAGAGACTGCACCATCTGCCCGAGGGGCCCGGGGGGAGACATCTCTCCCCGTCTCCGACCAGCTGCAGGGCCCCAGACGTGGACCTGAGCGGTCCTGCAGAGGCAGGAGAAACAGGGCCAAGACACCGTCAGAGCCGCTGGGAGCTGGAACACGTCTCACACACTTTGCTGTGTTTTGTCTGTGAGGTGTGATCACTGTCTGGTTTAGGTAAACAAAGCTCCTGCAATCTCATATTCCTAATTAGTGGCAGAGGATAAAGGTACAGGTTACAGATGCAGTTTATTGCAACTCAAACAAACTCAAAGGTCACAAATGTTCACATGTTTACATGTTCATACCAGTTAAAGACAATAAAAAGATAAAAAATTATTGTTGCATAAAACTGTAACTCCAAGATGCCCAGGAGAATAATGTAAAGAAAGAAGAGGAACATGAGGTGCAAATAAAGAAAAAGACGGGGAGAAGATATGGAGAGCAAGGAAAGAAAAATATATTCTTAACAAACTCTTCTTACTGCTGCAATCGGTGCAGAATAACCTATTTTAAAAAAAAGGAAAATGGGCAAATGTACAGATAAAAATCAATATCTCTCACAGATTTTATAGCCAAGTACTAAAATAAAATATATTATAGTTGTGGACTCCCATTTCTCTAAACTTCACAGTAAAAGATGAGTCTACACAGATTATTGTTAAGACCTTTTATTTCATCAATTTGAAAGAGACAATTAAAAACAGTGTACAAAGTTTATATTATTTGTTTACTAAAGCTGGTGTCCTCAGTCTCGGGGGGAAAATGGGAGGGCAGGTACAAAACAAAAAGTTGAGATAAAAAGTATAAAATGCATTTCCCTATTTTCAGAAGGTGACAGCAAAGGGTGAGTGTGCATAGGAATAAGAAACAATCAGACTGAAAAACCGAACAAAAGAAGTTTGCAAAAATGATTGAAGTGAAAAAAAAGGACATGTAAAAACCATTACATTCAATAACGAGTGATGCACTTTTGAAAAATGATTATCTCTTATCTTAAAAAATACTGAAGCACTTCTAGTACGCAAAGTTTCAGTTCCCACGAGTCTCAGTTTAGCCTCAGCCATCTGCGAAAGGGGCGAAATCATTCAAACAAACAAGTCTGTTTTTTTTATTTGTATCCACATTTGAATTTACATGAAATAAGCTAATTTAGTTGTTGCCAACCATGAAGTACAAATAAAGAGTCCAAATACATTCATTTTAGGGCGGCAAAGTGCATATCATTGGCACAGTAAAACTCATTTTTGTCAATGCTGGTCTCATATAAATAACTCAGAAGCTTGTGAAGAGGCAACAATCCCCCCCAGAAGAAGTAACTCAAAGATGAATGTGTGTTTTCCCCTAAAGCCAAGTTGGTTTGCAAAGTGTTCCTAAAGAAGTGTATCGTGTTTAAGTGACCTCACTGAGGCTGCAGTGAATGCACTGGGTGGAGAAAAACACACCCAATACTGTTCTGTACATGGAGGAAAAACCCAGAGGAGAGAAGAGTTTCTGAGCGGTCAGCACTGCCCGACCCTGATCAGAGGGAAAACTGTCTGCAGCTGAACTTCCACATTTAAAGGCATCAGGAACTATAAGCACTTACTTCAGGAGGGGGGTGGAAGATTATTTATTATCATGACCAGGAAGTAGGGGGGGGGGGGGGCTCTCAGGGACTCTGACGTGCAAAGTCACGACAGGAATCCACTGCAGGACAGCTTCTTTTTCTCTTTTCTTTTACCTTAATGATTAATCACTCTGCATTCTTCGCATGTCTGTCGCTCCTCACCTCAGACCGTATTGCACAATTGATTGATCAGACCCATCGTGGTGCGACATGATAATAAAACAGATCGACCGAAGGAAGTTTTGCATCAGCGTAGTAGAAAAGTGATAAAAATATTTTTTTTTTTTTACAAAACTTCTCCTCCTGGAAGATGGTATGTCAGTCTGAGGAGAATCAGCCATTTGTAACAACGTGTGAATATGCAGAAAGATCGACTTTATTTGATACGGTACATTCACTTTTGAAGCCCCCCCCCCAAAAAAAAGTCTTGGTCTGAAGGGTTTTTGAATTGTTCAGAAGTCTTATAGAGGAAATCACCCACTCAACAACACACACGCACGCACACACACACACATACACACACACTCTGCTCACATGATGTTTTTGGTCCACAGTATGCCTATTTCTATTCAAAAGTGTTGGTACATATTAAATTTGTAAATGTTCAATAGAAAATGGCCCTTTTCAAAAATGAATAGCAGTAACTTGTGCATAACACTAATAACTACATTTCCCAGGTCATTCTGGTGTATGGATGCCTGCTCAGTATACAACGTGACAACCAGGAAATGCAGGCTAGTTTTAACTCTCTGTCTGTAGTCAGTCTTCAAAGGCCACACAGAACAACCACAGTTATCTTTGTTTTCATCTTGAATTTCCTCCTTTCCTGTAAATAACACAACTTTCTGGATTGGAAATGTTACATCCAACGACGGCATCTGCAGACAATGTTTGGAGGGGGCGGGGCCGCGGCCCCCGGTGTTTTTTTTTTTTTGGGGAGTGCAGTCGGGCTAGGTGAGGAGGGCGGGAGCGGGACCGGAGGAATGTTTGAGAGTCGCTCAGGCCGTCCCACTGGCGGAGTAGGAGAACTGGGGGAAGTGGGGTCTCCGCTCGCTGTCGAAGGACTCCATACTGTCATCTGGGGACAGAGGGGGAAACCGGTTAGTTCTTGTAGAGCCTAGGAGTGTGTGATGTGACAATATATAACACAGGGCAATATTAATATGTCTACTGTTCCATAAAACTTCTACTGTGGTATCGCTCCATTCAATGTCAGTGTATTAGACCGAAGTGAGAGACCGCAGAAATCAACGGCAAGGACAGTTTTATGGGAAAAATAAATTTGAATTATCCTTTTGAAGAGTCTTGATTTTTTTGGGGGATAACTGTATGATACAAAAACAGACAAGGCTTGGCCTTCATATCCACGTTGCTTATTATGACTTCTCAAACTTCTAAGGATATCAAAATAGTAATTTAAAAAAAATCTGATTTTATCAATATCACCTAGTCCCACTATTCTCAATAAAGCTCTTTACTATCTAACCGTTTTTCCCTTATACAGTGTAATATGTGCAAACACACTGACTGTCGTTCACTCACATGCACTTGGTGACATTGTAATGATTCTATGGTGCTCGCTCTCCAGAAGAGGGCAGACTGCTCTCAAGGGAGCTACATACACATGCACAGCGGTTTCTTTACTCACATGATGTGATCATTCAGTGAAAGGCGAGGGGAGGGAAATACCCAAACCCTCTGAAGTTCCATTGATTCTCTCATGAACCTGACACTTGACATTTTAACATGAAACTGAAATTACTCATTTTCCATGTAATAATCAATAATCAAGAACTAATTCAGCAACATTGAATTAAGTAAGGATTTTTCCTTGGGAAAAAAAGTAAAGTCTACTTTCATATTGAGTGAACTTGAGTGAAGTGCAATTTCTCATTTTTAATAAAGTCTCATGGGAGGAGGTGGGAAATTTATCACAAGAGTTAGACGGCGATTCATCTCCACGGTCCACTGTGCTCATCAGCCTCACTGTCACATTCAAAGACATCGCTATGAAGCACGTTGTGATGGATTGACGTCGTTTTCATGTACAACGTAAAAGAAAGGTCCTGTTAAGTATACTGTACGAGTGAGTGTGTGTGATTTGGTGCTACCTTGTCCGGGTGGTGTAATGGTGATGGTCTGTGCTGTGAACTCCTCGTCAAAATACCGCGTGTCCGTCTCCGAGGTAACTTTGGGCTTAAACGGCGGGACCAGCTGTTGGAGAGGAGACAAGACAAACACATCAGCACATCTGCGCCATCATTCAGTTTGGTTGTCGGTCTGATCAGTTATTGCTTTTAGGTGGTGGCGCTTCGAGTGAAGTATCTTTATCGATCCCTAGAGGGACGGCGGCTGTCTGAGCCTGGTGTCCTGACAATCACAAGACAATGAGAGAGAGAAAGAGAGAGAAACTCGGCGACATCTGAGAAACTGACCTTCTTCTCATAAACATCCTGCCATTCGATTCCCGCGAAGAACTTGTGCTGCATGATTTCCTTGGCGTCGTCAGGCCCTCCACCTAACCTGGAAGACATGTGAAAAAGGGAAAAAATCCTTTCAGTCGCTGCCCTGACTCCTAGGGAAGCGACTAGCCGCAGTAGAGGATGCGGCAGAGGCTCCTCCTCACCTCTGCATCGGATCTTTCTTGAGAAGGCCGGAGAGCAGCGAGCGTGCCTCGGGGCCAAGTGTCCGAGGGAAGCGGATGTCTTCCATGAGGATGAGCTCAAACAGCTTCTCGTGGTCCTGGTTGTAGAAAGGCAGTCGGCCGCACATCATCTCGTACATCACCACGCCAAGACCCCACCAATCCACGGCGCGGCCATAGTCGTTGTCTTCTAGCACCTAGGAGACGAGGAGGAGCGGTGGAGTTTTAATCAGCGCAGCAGTTGGGTTGCTCTTGAGCTATTTTAACTTCCTGGTGAGGGGGGTATGGAATGCAGGTGTTATATAACATTTGTCTACCCGTGGTGGCAAATTTATACAACAAGCTAAAAAAAAGACTAAATTGCTACAGCTTTGTAGTTACATAATATGGTTCAACCAAAACGGTTCTGTTTTAACATCAGAAGGTTGTGAAGACAGCAGGTACTTAGGCTGAATACACAAACCCTAAAGCAACCGGGTCGGGTCGGGTCGGGCCCCCCCCCACCCCCAACAGAATCACCTGCTGTACCCCCTGGTCCGGGGCTTTTGAGGCAGCCACAGCCAGCACTGACTCACATCTCACATTAGGAGCAAGGATAGAGTTTCCCCTGGAGCCCTGCATATTTAATCACCTCAGGCCTTCACACACACACACACACACACACACACACACACACACACACACACACACACACACACACACACACACACACACACACACACACACACACACACACACACACACACACACACACACACACACACACACACACACACACACACACACACACACACACACACACACACAGATCAACAAGCAGCAGAGGTGCGCGTCACTTAAATAAGCAACTGTGTGGCAACAAACACGACTGGGGTCTTGGAAACAAACTGCTCAGTGAACACAACCAGAGTCGCAGACTGAAAAATATTTAGTATTATCATTATCATTAGGATCATTTTTCTCTGCTGTTCTCTACTCAATGTGAAGCAAACTTATCCGGTGTTGTGCTCGCTGAGTGCAACCTGTTGCATGACTAATGTGTTGCTGAGCGGTGTTGTTCCAAGGTCTCTGGGGACATGTACTGGATTCTACCTTGCCAGGCGGATGTTGAAGGTGAAATCAAGACAAGGAGAACAGTCTGTTCCCTCAAACCTCCAGCAGCGCGATGCTGAGCAATTTAGACCTAAAAATAGACGCTTAGGCAAAAAGACGTGGGCAGATTAATAGAATTAGATATGGACACAACAGAGCGCTGGCTGAGAGAGAGAGAGGACGTGTCCGTAAAAGGTACAAGACTACAGTGTGTGCATGTGCACGCAGCTGTGCGTGTGTCTGTGGGCACCCGGCCTGGCGCTGCGGTGAGTGGTGAGCATCAAGGAGGAGGACTGGGGGGGAGTAACGTGAAGCCGGCGTGGGGCTAGGATTACTGGGCCGGCTCTATTTCCAGCGCTGCTGTCGTGTGATTCACACCGTGCGACAGCTGGGCCCGCAGCTGCCCCATATATGTAGAAGAGCGCCACAGCTGTGAAGCTGCCAGGAGCGCAGGAGCCAAGCTCATCCCTCATATACGTAACCAGGACTGCTTGCCTCCCTGCCTGCCTCCCTTGTCTGCTCGGGCCCCAGCCCCAAATACTGTTACACTGCCCCAAAGGAGCACAGATAGGGGGCGGAGAGAGGGAGGAGAGAGAGGACAAAAGCACAAACACTTGCTGCTGCTGCTGATCTGGAGCCCTAACTCTGTATAATGCACACACACTGCTCACACTGACAGCCATTAATCTTCCGAGCTTGTGAATCCAGATCAGTTTCAGAGGCCAGATTAAACCTGTCGGCGTTTTTCTTTCTACATATTCCCTAAAAGCCAATCCCCTCAGCCAATAATGGTTTTCTTCTTGTAACTACTTAATAAATGTGACAAAGTGAATTTGTCCCACTCCTTCCTCCAGAGACGAACTGGCCTGGCTGTTTGCGGATTGGGTCCCTCCTCCCTCTCTCCTCCCTCTCTCTCCCCCCTGCTCTGGGTGGAATATTCCCAGACGTTACAGCATTCCTGTGCAGCGCACACAACAAGGTCATTGTTTACTGCAGAACAACCTGTAACACTGCCTGGCCCGCACTCCACAGAGGAGCTCGCCAGCGACCCTGTTGCCATGGTAACGCCCCCTGATGTCTCCCTGCTCTCGGCCTGCCGAGGCTGGAGGTGTCGCACAGGCTGCGCTTCACTGTGGAGGAGCGAAGTGGGCTAGGGAGAGCGCAGCGTGGACAGGTGGAGCACTCGGAAATAAGAAAAAAGGGTTTATAGAAGTACATAAAATAAAAAGCTGTTTTTTTATGTTTGCCCAGGTGTGAAGAGGTTGTATATTGACATACCAGGGCCAGCACCAGGCCGTTGCCTTTATGGCCTGGTGCCGATGGCTGACTGATGAAAAGGTATGTGTTGTACGGCAGCTTGAGACACTGTGGGATAGTGTGTGGACACCGGCTCTGGGATCTGCCCCAGGACAGGTGAGGCATCCCCCGGGAGCTGAGGCTCTCCTGGTGCCCCCCCCCCCCCCCCCCCCCCCCCCCCCCCCCCCCCCCCCGCCACCGCAGGGGCGGAAACTCACGTTTCTGGAGGGCGCTGCCAACCAATAACCCCTCCTCCTCCTCTTCAAAACAGAAAAATTCCAAATGGAGGCTAAAAACAACGATACGGCAACTGTGTCAACACGGGCACCCTTCTCCCGGAAAACTTTTTATGGCAACAGTCAAGTGGCTCGCACAAACACTCGTACACTTAGTCACACCCACCATACTCACAATGAAATATCGGGTTACATGGCCCACTCCGACACTTGTCATACCTGCACGCAACCGGGAGTCGACACACCCATCCCCACACAGCAAACACGAGAGCAGGCCGCCCTGCCCTGTGCGGACGGCACACTCATTAACTCGACTTTAGACGGGAGATTAGAAAGGCATTTGCGGACAGCTGCCCTTTCTTCCACATGCTCCTTATCCACTGTGGTCCAACAACACATGCTGAATGCTAGATGCTATACAAATACTGCATAATGTATTAAAGAACTCAATCCCTGGAGAAATGCCCATATTCAGAAACCATGCCTTTAAACGAGTTTTCAAGACTTTGTGCCATCCATCAATTCAGAGAAGTGTAGAATATGGCGCTTTAATCTGTTCTGGTGGCTCATGGTGCCCTAGACACTTTGCTTCTTGGTTCTTGGTTCTTCTTTCGATTCGTCACTGATCTGTACATACCTACAGAAAACTGGCCTGGATGAAAGAAAGGATGATGTCTTTTTTTTTTTTCAGATCGTGAAAGAATGACTTCTGTTCTTACCTCAGGTGCGAGGTACTCTGGTGTCCCGCAGAAGGTTTTCATGGTGGCGCCATCTTTGATCCCCTCCTTACACAGGCCAAAATCTGTGATCTTTATGTGTCCATCTTTGTCCAGCATAAGGTTTTCCAGCTGCAGAAAGCAGAAAGAAGAACGACATCAGATGATGTTTATTTAGAATGAGTTGGTGTTTATTGGAGATAGCAAGAAAATAATTGTGGAAGGAGAAGGAGAAATTTTAACTTGTAAAGGCTAAAAACATACAGGCTTCAGAGTTGACTTTGGTTATGTTTCTAGCAAATACACAATTTTAGAAAATTTGGCAAAAAAATATGGATCATTGTCATCATTAGAGGGTGCCATCACAATTGACAGAAGAAGCCCGTTCTCAAAACCCTGGCATGTGTGCACTGTAAAAAAAAAAATCACAGTTGACATTATACTTCCATGGTTCCTCAGCAATAGATCAGATGTGGAGTTGTAAAGACAATGTAAATGCAGCGGACAGAGAGAGATTCCTTAATATATAGCTAGATGACTAAATTGATCTTTGTATGCAAAAAACCTAAATAACAAGTCCATCCGTTTCATATTTCTGGTGGTGTAAATGTGTAACACTGAGTGGAACAGTGACACAAATGTTTATGTAAAAGTAAAATAAGGACATAAAAGAACCATGAAATCAATCAAAGGCTCTCCCTATCAACCTAAATCCCGTCTTCCCTCTTCCAACATGTAAACGTTTCCACCTCGGCCAAGCACAAAAACTTGTTTGCCCTATTTTGTCTTTTTTTTTATTTCATGCATTTCCACCAATTTTTAATATACAATAAAAATGCGCATCAACACAGGTCGATGGAAATGTGAAGTGAACAGGCAAAGTAACCTGATGGCCTAAAGGATGTGCATCATGCAGTGTCACGACCTGAGGCTGCGTGGCCTTTTAATATCAGCTTGTCTCTCCCAGACCCCCTCCTCTCTCTCTCTCAGTTAAAGTCACCTGGCAGCTGTAGCTCACACGTGGCCAGCAGCGCCCAGGCCAGAGTCAGCACATCCTCCATTCCTGCTACCCTGGCATTTTCAGGAGAACCCTAGCAGGCTGGGAGCCTGCCTCATAAACCCAAGGGACAGAGAGAGGGAGCGAGTGCTGTGCTGACCTGGCTGGTAAAGTTTTATCAGCTGGAAGTAGGAGGCCCACAGATGCCACTGCAACACTGATAACACCCTATAGTCCACCTAAACCCAATCATATCCTATCACTCCGCAGCATCCATCTCTGATGTCATCTTTATATGAGAGTACGAAGAGATTTGTATTGGAAAAAGAAGCAGCTGATACGTTGCATCTCCTTTATCCTCTGACCCTTAGTACGCGTTGATGTCATTCTCTCCCCGGTAATTAATAGTGTCGAACTGCCGGCTTACAACTTGACGTCATTCGTGCACAAAGTGCACAAGTATCCCCCACTGAAAACACTGTATGCGTACTATAAAGGGAGGTGTTGGGGACTGGTTGTTATTTCTGTCGAACTGCAGTTAGAGTTGTATGGACTGAGCCTCCCTCCAGCTGCAGTGAGGTCTGGAGACCGATCTGGGGGAGGCAGATCAATAAGACCTGGCCACTGCTACGGCTCTGGATGGAGGCAAACCCTATTTATATCCTGCCGGGGGAGAAATGAAGGGAAGTGTGTAAGTGTGTGTGTGTAAGTGTGTGTGTGCGCCTCTGAGTGTGTGTGTGTGTGCCTCTGACAGCGAGGATGAGAGAAAGTAAGGACGTGTGCCCCTCCTACCTTTAGATCTCGATAGACCACATTTCGTTCAGCATGAAGGTAGTCGAGCGCTGACACTATCTCTGCACCATAAAACCGTGCCCGCTCCTCTGAGAACACCCGGTCTCTTGACAGATGGAAGAAAAGCTGAAGAGAAAGAAAAACAGGGGACGTTTGACAATGAGGAAGCAGAGGACAAATCGAGAGAGAGAGAGAGAGGGTTCGTCCAGCGAAAAAAAGGGACCAGTGAAATTTGTTCAACACTAGTCGGTCAACTGATTCACTGAGACCTACAGGTGCTAATTTAGTGATGGTTAAAAATGGTTTACCTCGCCACCGTTCGCATACTCCATGACAAAGCACAGGCGGTCGTGTGTCTGGAAAGAGTATTTCAGTCCCTGCGGACAGAAAAAAAAAAACCAATGCTCAAAGTAGAACATGGGGATGTTTTCAGTTCAAGTCAAGAGGAAGATGGCCTTTAAAGAGCAGAGTGTAACATGGAACATCAAAAAATACATTGTAGTTTCACATCCTTAGGTTACAATTTAAAATGAAACTATCACATAAACAGCATTATGAAAACTTCAGCACAGTGTTTTCCAGTGGCTTTTAAATAGCAGCTGTGATGAAAACATTGGCCCAATTCTTGAACGCACTATGTGTCGCCTCCACCCACCACTTAGACCTAACATTTTCGAGGGGCTTTTCAATACAGACTTCTAGAGAAAGGGTTAATAGATAAAAAGAAAGTCCAGTGTTGCTATACAGAGAAAAAAAAGCCAAGCTCGACTTTGTAAGAACAGCTCTTCACATTCCTTTTGAAAATGCCCCCTTTTTTCCTGAAAGGATGCTGCTGGGTTGAACTGAAGAGGTTCCAGAGGATTTCTGTGAGTAAAAAATAAGGTTTGCTTTAGGTATATTGATGGGCTCCTTACTGTCAAGAACGGATGTTTTGAATTCTGGAGGACTCTGTTCTCTGTGAGTGTGTGCGCCACTTCATCCTGAAAAAAAAAACAGCCTCAGTGTTTGTACAACTCTCACAATGGCTCACCATTTAGCTATCAGCCACAGCTCCACTGACCTCCCTCCCCCTTGCTAATTGGCAACCACTCACTTTTGCTACGATCACCTCCTTCTTTAGGATCTTCATGGCGTAGTAGCGTCCCGTGGCCTTCTCCTTTACCAGGATAACTTTGCCAAAAGTGCCTTTTCCCAGGAGTTTGAGGTATTCAAAGTCGTGCATAGTCTGGAAGGCCAGAGAGGAAGAAAGTTGCATCTGATTACAAACAGAAACGTTAACAAACTCATCCTTTCAAACTATCCAGGACACACAATCCGACTGACAACAGCACAGAAGCCTTTAAGGCACTATTTCACCCACCATGCAACTTCCACTACTCTAATGGTTTTGGCCTATATGTGGTTATGTCTCAGTTAACTTCTGACCTCGGCGCTAAGGAGAATGTTGAAAATGGTTGTGTGAGGGACATCCAATCCGGAGGCCTCGAAGCTTTATGTCATGACATGTGGGGGTTGTGAAACCCCGAGGACATGCTATCTGGTGCTAAGCCACCCACGGCTGATGTTGGCAAAGTGGTTGGTGGGCCGCATTGCTTTTAAGTGCAGATATAGCGGAGTAGGGTGGAGGAGAAGATTAATGGTCAAACCTGGAAAAAAAATTATTTACTGAGGGAGGAGGAATACAGGTGGTGGTTTAAGGTTTATGGTAATGAATGTCTAGACGTGGGGACAGCAGAGGCGGTACAACAGCATAAGCATGAATGGTCCATACCACTTTCTGTCTAGGTTTGGTAAGGTAGACCTCCATGTCCATGGGGTCCGGAGAGGAGTCCATCATCTCTTCCTCTTGTTTCTGCAGACCGTCGGCCACTGCCTGGATGGCTTTTGTCCATTCTTCCCTGAGGGAGGCACAGGCAGCAGAAGAAAAAGATTACATCAGCCCATTTGCCATCATGCAAGCCCAGCAGCCCAATCACATAATTGTCTTCTTATCAACAGGAAGGCAATTTCAAGTGCGAGTTCTGCCAATAGCCAGTGGACCTTGTGCGAGTGCAGAACAATGATTAAATGTGTATTCTGTGTGTGTGTGTGTGTGTGTGTGTGTGTGTGTGTGTGTGTGTGTGTGTGTGTGTGTGTGTGTGTGTGTGTGTGTGTGTGAGTGTGTGTGTGTGTGTGTGTGTGTAAATCCACATGTTAGAAAACCACTGAATCTCTTAAAATGCTAAACTGCTTCATAGCAACGGGGGCAAATGTAAACGATTTGTGTTTCTGTTGCTCTGGCGAGCTGAGAGGTGCGTGCTCCTTGCTTGCCTCTCCTCAGGGGTCTCCACGTGGAAGGTGCGCTCGATGACAGTGGTCCACTGCAGGCAGCGGATGATAAATGTGTTGGGCTTGGGCCGTTCCGTCTTCATCAGCTGGCACTCTGACCACAGCCAGGGAGGGAGGGAGGGAGGGAGGGAGGGAGGAGAAAGACCAGCGTGCAGGGGAGCAGAGGGGAGACAGAGACCCAGAGTTATAGCCATTTATCTTTATCGCCACCCTAACAGACACTGTCGGCCAATTTGTAAAAGAACAGGTGCACTTTGGTGGAGGAAAACAACTCTGGCACTTAACTTGTCATCCCCTTGAAAACATGACATCTGCTAATATTGGTTCTAATAATGATTTGAAATCTAAGTCACAATTTTTTTTATCATATTGATCATCATATCCAAACAAAATGTGTAAACTTGCGATGCCTACAAATAACTGAAAGCCCACTTTTCACAAATGACTGAATCTGAAGTTTTGCTTATTCTCATAGATTTATAATCTTTTAAAATCAATTTTCTTTCATCTTCGCACTTTTTCTCAGCAAATAATTGTCTTGTAAGCAGTTTCGCGAAACAATTACTCACAACAGTCTAATAACTGTATCTAGAAAGCGGAGATTTCCATCTGCACCTCTCTCGCATTAACATCTGTTCCCGAATGCAACATGTCAGCAAATATGTCATAACGTGACACAAAATGGCCTCTGTCTGATAGATGGAGGACAGGGAAGTGGACCACCACTGAGATCCAACATGGCTCCATCCGGGAGAATATGTAATCCAGCTGCAGCAGCTCCGTCAGCAGCGACGTGCCATGTGTGTCCTCTGCGGTGGGGTCGCAGCGGTGACAAGAACCCAGAGCCACCGCTGACGGAGACAGAGCCTCGGAGCGCCACCCAGATAAATACTTGAAATCAGGCGGCTAATAACCACGATAACTCAAAAGAGTGTCGGGGAGGAAACATTTTGTTAAACAAACAGTATGCTCTCTAATTGCTGTGCTCAGTCATCTGCACAGCTTATCACAGCAACTTTCTCTGATGTGAAGATGGAGTGGGCAGGGCTGCTGTGGGCATTTCTGTTGCCGTTATTTTCTGTTTGGAGAGACATACGGAGAGGAGGACTGACTCTCAGTGTGTCAATGGGAGGAGGCAGACATCTTGCATGCACATTCAGTACCATTCAGTATCATCTCATCAACATCACTATGTGAGTTGATGAGATGATTCTGAATGGTACTGAATGTGTCATAATCATTTAAAGAGACGTACATCGATAAAGGATACTCGGTCACTTTAATAGAGATGATAAGCTTTCATACTGTTACCGCATAAAGACTTGGCATGACTTTTGTTTTCCTGTTAATTATGACTTTTTTCAGAGTGGATCAAGATCAGTTAACAACAGTGCAAGTAAAAACAGGACAAAACAAGGGTTAAAATGGGCTGCCAAGAAACAGAAGGGGGGGGGGGAAATGTGGTGGCAGATACTCACGTGCTACGGAGAAGTTATTTAAGGGTGTTTCCAGCTGGTCGACATCTTGCGGCCGCTCTTTGTAGCCAATGAATGTACCATCACTCTTCAGGAGAAAATACCTCGGCCTCCAGGTCTTGATGTATTCTCCTGATATGAGAAAGAGATTGGAAAGGGCCGCTGAGTTACAAGGGGACAAAATTAAACAACTCGTGACACAATAAATTGAGAGACCACACATGCTTTCATTCTGGAAAAATGCTGACAATGCACAACTACTCTGTTTACACTGTGGTTTCGTGATTAATGGCAAAGCAGCGTTGTCCCATTACTTTCGGTGTTAATTCCCAGAGTTGCAACTCATTTCCTGCCGTCTAATTACTATGCTGCTCAGTGGTGCTCCCTAAAATGACCATCTTGTCATTGTCTCTCTGTAGGTCAGATGCAGGACAAATGGTTGTTTTAGTCCAAGTCAGGACCCTTTCTCTCACCCAGTCTGCGCCCTGTCCGGCACTCACTTGCAACGTAATCTCTACAGTTAAAAACCCTGTCGTACTATTTCCTAGAAACAGTAAGTTGAAATTTAAGATCCAAATTACTGAATGTTGCTGGGAAAGAAAGAAAGGCTCTGCTAAAAAAAAGGTATATTTCTGCTTAAGACAATAGACCGTACAGAAAAAGAAGTCAGGTCTAAGGAGTTAATCTCTAGTTTCAAGTCTTCTTCAATGCAGCATGGTGTTCTTTTGATCAATTATGGTCCCATTTGGAGTAAAATAGAAGATAGCGCAGAGTGCCCCCACTCCTCCATATGTGGTTTCTTCTGGTGTTAAAAAAACCAAGATTGGGCTGGCGGCCACAATGGTAACTTGAGTCTTTAAAACAGTGTCAGTTAATATTTTTGTCTTCTTAAAAGAGTATTCCAATGATTCAGCGTCACATCACAATGTCGAGCTCAAGACAGACAGTGAAAAGGTCACTGCAGCAGGACCAGAAATGTTTTTAAAAAATGTTATTACACACATTCTTCTTCCTTGCCTATGTTACCCAACTCGCTAGCAGACAGTGCAGTCTGATATTTGGGTGTGTTATGCTTGTAACAGCTTATGTAGCCGCAAGCCCAGAGAAGGAGCAGGCTGCAGAGGTTTGGCAAATTCACTTTATCTAATTCCACACAAACGGATTAATATTATTGGGGTTTTTTTAATTTTCAAACTTCCAGTCATCAGCCCAAACCAATGTTGACTCCCTCCCTCAGCACCCTCTGACACAACAAAACTTTTTTTCCACTTCTGCTCTAATACAAATTGTTGAGTTCTTCTTTACAATAAAAATGCTATAACTCTAAACGTAGTTTATTGTTTTATCAACCGCAAACACTTCTCCATCTCTTTCCCATCAATCATTTTGTAACACCACCATCCTTGTTTGCCAAAACCTTACGTCGAATTTTCCAATAAAACTTTCAAAGAGTGCAGTTTTTTCTGGACAAAACCCATAACCTCAAGCCATGCATGTCCGTCCCATTCACTTAGACACACCAGCATCACACAAATGAAACTCTCATCGGCAGACGAAACTCAATTTATTCTGGTGATGCTTCAGGAAATGTCGCGCCAGATGTTGTGCAGACGGGGGGAGAAAATAGCTTACGTACCATAACAAGGCAGCGGCACACAGCGGAGTGGGACTTGAATATTTATACAGGAAAAGTGTAATTTATTTTTAATCGTGGAGCTGCATATTAGCCCCATGCAGAGCTGTGGCAAGCTGTCCTTAATTGCCCCATTTCCTCGAACACAAGAAGTGTGGTGTGTCTGTTTGTGTCTGTGGGGGAGAGGTGTCAATACCAGCTTCTGTTGCCCTCCTTCAGACGCTCGCTTATGACTGATGAAACGGATAACAGATCAGTCTGTTACGGAGCCGAGCGAAAGCAGTCATGTCTATTTTGATTAGTGCCTGTTCTTATGAAACATTTTAAAAGGGATGGCTAAGTCTTAGAACATTGGCTGGAAGTCACTTTTCACGATTTGTCACTTCTGACGCCTCAAAATTATGAACTTCCCCTCCCTGCTTCTTTTCTCCACTTCTTTCAGAGTGATGGCACGAGCAGCAAACTCTAATAGGACATGCTCCATATGGCTTTTCTCAGTCGAGATTAAAAAAAAGGCAAGAAGAAAACGAAACAGACCCTTTTTTCAGAAGCTGGTTCCGTGAAACTTGACCACATGCAGCAGGACGAACAGGCTCTTTGTACATCACCTTCCAGCAAACATTGTATAGTGTAAAACCACGTGACTTACCATGACTGGTAAGGTGCTGGCACCAATCGCTACAATAGAGGGAACATCTCTCCAAGAGCGCGGTACACAGATGTCCAGTACATTGTTACATTTGTCATTATGGCGGCAGGAAGAGATTTTTCATTTCTTTTTCTGCAGACTTTTCACAACCAAACATAGCTCATTTAGTAAGTACCTCAACTTTCTCAGCCGTGAGATTGACACCCTCGCTACTTCCCCAACAACTGGATGTGTCGTCCTAATTGAAATGCATACCGGCAGGTATCTGTCGGTGGATTTCCCTAGTGCCAGTTTCACTGTAACATGATTATCGTGATGGGTTGTTTGTCCGTTTTAAACCACAAGCCTCGCCAATCAACTTCCACATCAGTCAGCCGCACGCACACGCTGATCTCGAGAGAATCCACATGCGTGTCGTTAGGCATCACAAGCCATCAAAAGAACCAAACTGAGCCTGCAGACAGGGTGAGCATAATACCGAAACAAGCAAAAGCACAAAATAGGCTCAATTTAAGAGCAAATGTAGTCATAGGACTGTAAGGTAGGAATTAAAGAGCCTGTTCAACACAATCATAAGTTGCCTAAATCTTTTTCTCAGTGCAGCCAAAAAAATAAATCTCCTGAGCCTTGTTCTCCTCAGCTGGGCCCCAGCTGGTGCCGGCTCTGTGGTCAGGTTTTGGCTGACCCATATCCCCCAGCAATACCCCCTGCCAGCACACACTAAGGACAGTATGTGCACAATGCAGAGACAGCATAATGAGCCCCCTACCTGACACCATGTCACCAGACGAGGGGCTCTGAGCACAGGCTTGTCTCAGCGGTGGTGAGGATTTGGTTTGGTTTCAACAGGAATCCAGCAAATCACTTCCAGACGACAAAAAAAGGACCGTTTATACATTAAAGTAGATCCTGATGTCCAGAGACAGGTGTTCATACGTAAGCATGTATGTGCTTGTGTGTAAATACAGTGTGTGTGTGAAAATGTTTGTGTGTAAAACAGATTAAATCAACATCTAGTCTGGAAGGCTGTGAGCGTCTCCTGCCAGCTCCAGTGACGCACAGCACCCATCACAATTAGCACGGGTGGTCATTTGTGACGCAGCAGTGCATGGCGTGATGTGTGGCTGTATTGGTGGACATTTTCCCCCACTGAGGCAAGCCTCTGTAAAACGGAGGGCATGGGAGATGACGGTGCCAGCTCACCATTCTCATACTTAAATAATGTAACTGCAAAATAGAAAGGCATGATGATCAGTATGTACCGTCACTGGGGGTGGTTCATACGGAGAGAAGTGAACGGGCTCAGGAAGTAACGCGACACCTTGGGTTTAAACCTGTCCTGATATTTGGGACACGAATACTGTTATACTGTCACTGCAAGGACCTGAAAAAGCATTTCAGTTTTTCAGTCTCATTTTTCAGACACCGACACACACGTCTCACATCAAACGAAAGCCACAGAGATGCAGCTCCACATCTGCTACTTGCATTCTCAACTAGTACGTGCGCTTTCTAGACAGGAGGACACTGCAACTTCCTCATCCATGACCACAAACTGGTCACATGACACCAGTGGATGCAGCTATATCCGGTTGTCTCTGAATGTGTGTGTGTGGCCACTCCGCAGCACACAAACAGTCTACCCTCAGAGAGTAAGCAACAAAGATGACCCTTGTCAGCTTCCCATTTACACCGGTCTACCCTTCTTCTACATTTATTCTGTTCTACTTTCCAAACTGTGGCTTTTCATAAGCACTGAAAAGGATGAGAAAGTGAAACTGACAGCTTTTTGTCATTGTTGCCTCAAACAGGAGATTGAATGAGAGCACAGAATGTATAACTATGGTAACTATTCACAGGGAGTGTTTAGCAGCTTTAACAAAGACCAGCAGAACAAAAAAAGACCAAATCTCATCACTAAATACTGGTCAAAAATGTCTGTCTTTCGAGTTGCTTTAATATTTCTTATGACTGGACTTCAGTGCTTTGCGGAGGAGACCCTTAATGCATCCTGTGTACAGTGAGAAACACAGTGCAGACTGCTGACAAAGGACAATGGGCCACATAACAACACAGGAGAGCCTTCTGCTTTTAAGTCAGTTCATCAACACTGTGTTCCCGTAGACTAAACCCTTTTGATGTCATCGCGTTCTCCAAAACAGGAAACTCGCCAACAGACAGACTGACCACAACCTAGATAAGATGAAAAAAAAACCTGCTTCAAGTGTCAGGTCTCACTGCCAAGAGACTCACTCTGCTTCCACGAAATCCACCAAATGAACTGCGTCCCTGAATCAAACGCTTTTCTAAATAAAAGCAAAGGGAGACGGCGCACATGTGACTCAACTCAAGCAAATTAGAGTGAAGGAGGGTGGGGAGACTGATTTGACACCAGATGAGAGATGAGAGAACTCGAGGGGATGAGAAAGCTACGCAGTGTGCAAAGAGTTGTGCTGAGTGGAGCGGTAGTGAGACAGATCACTACATATGTTCCCCACATATGTAGGACTGCGAGACGGGGGGTGTGAGCGCAAGTGAAGTGTGTATGAGCCATGCGTACAGTGTGTGTGTGTGTGTGTATGTGTGTGTATGGGAGGAGCTGTCAGGGCCTGATAGAGTGTCTTTACATGACAAGCAGCTGCTGAGGTCTGGGATGCGCGCTGGGCAAAGTGGAAAATAATGAACGGAGAACCACTGCCAAACACAACAGAATTCATCTTTATTTGCCAACTGCTGCACGGCCCTGCGCGTGGACAGCTCCAGCATGCCACCAACTCATCCTATATACCCTAAACACACACACACACGCGCACACACGCACACACGCACACACACGCCGAGAGAACAGGTTCAACCACAGCTGTATAGAGTGGAGCACTCGTCTTGTTTGCTCGTGGATGTGACAAATTATAAGCACCTTTTATTTTAGATATTGGTTTGAGAGCTGAAATGGTAACCCCACAGAGGTTTTTTATTATTGAGACATCTTTAAAAATGTTTTAACTTAATTACAAAGTAAATCATTCTATTTCAGATGCTGGTCTGATTGTGTTAACCCTTACAAACCTAAAAAGTTTTTACACGATCCTTGAGAAAATAGTGAGAAAAACATTACAATGTCCATTTTTTTCTCCTTTTCACACTGAAGCCATTTGCAAGTCAACTCAGTTTAAGAGGCTTTAGCAGTGAGGGCAGCGAGGAAGGCTCAATAAACAAAAGTGGGGGAAAAAAATGTGGAAGGCTTTAGACATTAAGGAGCGAGAGAAAGAAGAATGAGAGAGGTTAGTGGCTGTTTCCGAGGAGCGTCCTGTCCCTTCTGTCTCTATGTGACAACGACAGGAATGTTGAGGTCCCAGCTGCTGTAGCTTGTTGGCTTTTAATAACACACATCATACAGCATCCATCATAACCCCCCCCCAAATAGGGAGGCCAGTGTCCTGACAAACCAACAGCTCTGTCGCACTGCACCCCCCTCTTGTTTTATCCTGTCATCTTCTACTTTGAAGACTTTTAATAATATTTAAAAAAAAAAAATTTAAAACAGAGAACCCCAACATTGTCATCTACCACACACACACACACACACACACACACACACACACACACACACACACACGTGCGCATTCACACTGCATGGGGTGAATGAATACACACACACATGCACACACAGTGAGAGGGTCAGACAAAACGCGTCTCTCAGTGCCCACACCCAGTGGTTGGACTTCCTGCGGGGGCTGCTGTTGGGTTTTGTCCCTGTCTGGCCATTCATAGCTTGGGGATGAGAGGAAGGGAGCCAGTGGTAACTGCATGAACTGTGCAAGTGTGTGTGTGTGTGTGTGTGTGTGTGTGTGTGTGTGTGTGAGAGTGGTGAGAATCGGATGAGAAGAGGGGGGGCGAGACGGAGGTTGAGGATTAGGGAATCTGAACTCCAAAGCGAGGGAGGCGGAGGAGGAGAGGGGGGGCTGAGCCTTTTGTTGGTTTTTCCTCAGCCGCCCCCGCCATCCCTTCGGCCCTTTTCTGCCGCGCTCTGCCTGTAGGCTGCAGCTGTGGCCTGCCACCCTGTGCCCTGCATCTCAATGAGCAGCAGTCTGCCTGCTCCAAAGGAGAGGGGGCTCCCTGATGCAGGGGTCACCACTGAGCCCCAGCAACCACAAACCCCCGCACCACACCATCACCGAGCCGGAGCTACAGAGCTCTGAGCCGGGCTTCCCGTGCTGCCTGGGCACCCATCTACCCGTTTGCCCCTTCTCGCTGTGACCATATAAGGCTGCATCAGGCTCACATGCCATCCTAAACTGTTCAGGACTTTGGGTTCCTTCATCCCCCCCTCCCCTTTGTCTTTATGTCTTCCCAACACCCCTCCTCCTCCTCCTCTCCAAACCTCCTTTGTTGGCCCCTCTCTCTTCCATGCAGCTGGATGGGGAACGACATTGCCAGGGCTTTGGCAGCAGCATCAACAGGTTGCGGGGAAGGGCCACCCTGGCCTCCAATGTAGCCCTCTCTGTCTCCTGCCCTTATCCCTCGCTCTTTCTCTGTCACTGCGGTAGTTGCCCCTACACCAACAGGAAAAAAAAAAAAAAAGCAAGGGGGATGGGGGGGCACGATGGAGGCTGCCCCTCTTTCTCACGCTCATAAGAAAGCCCTCACTTCTTCTCCGTGGTGAGTGACACCTGCTGATTACCATAGAGACACTGTGGGAAGTTCCCCCCTGCCACACTAGGGCTGAGATTTGCCCCCTCTCCCTGGGTAAACAAGCAGTCCATGGATTAGTTAACTGGGTTACTGCATGGCAAACAAATAAACACACATTATTTAGAGCAAATTAGTGCCAATGAACTCTCAATGACCAATGTAGGATCTAACACCCTCGAACAATCAAAGAATAAACTCCAGCGGATCCTGGTGTTTTGTAGAGGGCGCTTCTCTCAAGCTGTTAAACATTTGGAGAACTTTCTATATGGCCTTTAAATAAAAATGTTGAGTACCAGAGTAATCTGGTGTGGAGAATATATCAGATATCTGAACATACAGTCAACTACTCTGCAGACAGCTGAGCATCCCTTTCATCTCCGTCTCCCCTACCCTCCCTAAACTGGCGAGAGGAGCCAGTGATGTGATTGATGGCGGAGACTGGGAGCTTTTTTTTCTGCTGGTCCATAGCCGCTTCCGCCATGGGTTTGAGTTGTCAGCAGGGTCATTATCCTAGCAACAGGGTGGTGGGTGGGGAGCGTGCGCTGGAAGTGGGGGGAGGTTGGGGAGAGCGAGCGTGAGCTGGTGGGGGACAGGCGAAGAGGGAAGAGGGGAATTAATGGGGACAAGGAGGAGAGGAAGAATGTGGGAGGAAGAATGGAAGAGAGGAAGGACAGAGATGAAGACGACGAGGAAACTACAGAGACGGAAAAAAAATCAGAGAGAGTAAGTGAATCTGAGAGCGTTGCCGAGCACCACAGTTGTGGCGAACAGGCGGACTCTGCACAGCAAAGTAAGCACACAGCGGGCTTGCCGTGAGAGGAGGCGAGCGGTGAAGGTGCCACCTCCCTCGGCCTCCTGGTCCCCCCCCAACGCTGCCAGCCAGCCTGCGTACAGACAGCTGCACCCCAGTAATTTACTTCTCTCCACCACATTTAACAGGAAGACTGCTTCCCATTACCAAGAGCAGGGGGTCTGCGCTGACGGCCAGACACCCAGCCAGAGCACCGGCGTCCCGGTGTGACACCCTCTGCTGCTGGACGCTGCCTACAGGGGCTCCACTCCCACATCTGTCTGGCACTTGCACTTTTTACCTAATTTTACCACCAAATTTGGTAAACTCTAAGTTTTCTGCAAAAAGTCAACAGAAAGTAAAACATACTTCATCTATTAATTTCAGTCAAACTGTTAAATTTTCAGTCATCACTGATATATATTTCAGTAAGTTACTGTTTCCTCCTCAACAAACATCCCTTTTATCTCTCACTTAAGTTTCTCTGATCGTTTTCCACCCTTTATTTTGATGAAAACGGTTATTGAATCCTAACACACCTCTCTACCTGATCCCTTTGAAATTAAGCTTTGACATTAATGGACATGTTGGCCAGTGTTCACTGTATATTATATATATATTTAGATCTGTTGCTCTTAGACTTAGACAGTATATAATAGTTGTGCGTATGCGAATGTGTGTTTGTGTGTAACAGCGGTGTGTGTATGTGTGTGCCATGACAGCCATAATGATGAGATGTGTAGGTGCCGGGGCGAGCCCAACAGTGGAGCTGGCAGCAGGTCAAAGTGCTGAGGTCCGGAGACAAGCAGCGTCGCAGCATCATGAGACATTTTTAATCAGGTGGATCTACATCATATTCCCTTTACAGAGATAACTAAAACAAACGTGGAAAATGCTGGCCGAGTTGTTGGAGGCCTGTTCACCTAGATGCACATGGCATAAATATAAAAAAAATGAAAATTATAAGTTTAAACCACCTTGAATACTGTGTCTGGAGTTTTACACCCATGCACGAAACCCCTCCCCTCCTTCCCAACTCTCGTGTTTTCCCGCTCTGTCTCATGTGCTGGACCACCAACAGGGTCTTGCTTGGAGGAGCAGCAGCACATGTGTCGCATGACCGACGAAGGAGCGAATCAGCTCATGCGCTCCGAACCAAACCACGAGAGGGTCTGTGTTGCACGTCGCACACAGCATCCATCCGATCTGCTGAGGCCAACTGGGTCACTGAGCAATGTTCTGGGAATATCACAAAAGTCGCTGCTCAACTTCTGTCGCTCTCTGTCTGCCCCCCACACCCCCACTTTATCTTTCCCTCACATTATCTCTACTGGTGTGCTCTCCGCTTCCCCCCCTCTCTCACCACCGCACCCCTCCCTCTCATGAGACACAGCCAGCTGAGCGTGCTACCCAAATCCAACAGTTGTTGTGGCCTTCGTTAGCCTAACGAGGGGGCCGGCTCTTTATACTTGTCAGGGAGCAAATGAGTCAAACAAACAAGGGCCAGGGAAGAGGGGAGGACAAGCGAGCGCTGTTCTGTCGAGCTTCACTGGGTTCTTGGCCGCAGCGCTTCCCTGGAAACTAGGGAACCCACAATCTGCCTCTTTGATGTCTGATGATGCTCTGGCTTTGATGGAAAACTTTTGGAAAAACACACTTGCAGAAAGAAATAACATGCTCCTCGGTCTCTGCGGCCACTAGAGGCCGTAGGCACATTCAAAGTGTGTGGGTGCACTGTGAGGGATCAAAAAGGGAAGTATCATTTGGGAATGTATAACAACCGGTTGTGATAGTAACAGCCCAGTTACAGTGTTTATGCAGGGCACTTGCGGAGTGATCTGTGCGTAAGGGCACTGGGTGACGTCCTGAATAAATATGCCTTTGCACTGTCCGTACAATCACACATTTACATATGCATCATCACACAAACATATACACGCGACCCCCCGCCCTACTCAGCTGCTTTGTCTTGCATTCCAAAACTGTCCTTCCAAAAAACAGATAACCAAGATAACCGTCACAACAACACATCCCAGACGGAGTCCACGGGCCAGACACATTACTGCAGCACAAGGCTTAAGGAGAAAATATCAAGGTGTGTCCTTCAGGATGAGATCATTTCACTGAGTGCAGTCTGTCTGGAACAAATGTACGGAGCACTTGGAGGCCAAGAATCTGCAGCTCTAATGACAGATTAGCTCTACTGTGGAGGCACAATGCTTGCTCCAGAATCTTTCATGAGTCTCCATGATTCATCAGACAGGAATCAAAAAGTGAATGTGTGTGTGTGCGTGTGTGTGTCAGTCATGGATGTGTTCCGCTTAAGCTGCAGAGCTCTGTGCCTGTGACTATAGCTCGCCGTGAAACCAGCCAACATTAAACGGCGGCATCACTAGAGGACGAGGAAACAACTGTGCACCTGCTTTTGTCAAGTCATGGTTTGGTGCTCAACCATCTCCATGGAGCGTGCGCGCACGCACACACACACACACACACACACACACACACACACACACACACACACACACACACACACACACACACACACACACACACACACACACACACACACACACACACACACACACACACACACACACACACACACACACACACACACACACACACACACACACACACACACACACCTTTTTAAAATGTTAGATTAGTGTTTTGAGTGCACACATGGGAGTAATGAGCCTGCTGAACACACTTGGAAGTGGTATAAGCCATTTATTATCACGCCCACATGGTGATGTGAGTCACTTGGGTGGCGCCACTGCGCCACACACACACGGAGCACACACACACACGGAGAACACACACGGAGCGCACACACACACACACACAGAGCACAAGGTGCAACATGGGATGATAGTAGTTGAGAGTTGAGTGGGGGCTGCCTGGCGGAGGTGATGGACACCGAGACAGGGCTACTGCAGGTTCACCTTCTGTGCAGTGACTCTGGGGCAAAGACTGCGTGACAGTGACGCGACACTAAAAGCCTTCCTGTCAAGGAGGCAGGCGGACGCCCTCCAATCAAAACACCGCGGCTCTGGGTGACATTTCACAGGGCACAGCTGCTGGGCTGCGACAGCATGCCAACTCACTATTCCTGAAGGGTTGTTTGTTTAGTGCGTGTGTGTGTGTGTGTGTGTCACATCTAGAAGGGTATCATTGCTAGCAGTGCTTGTGTGTGTGTGTGTGTGTGTGTGTGTGTGTGTGTGTGTGTGTGTGTGTGTGTGTGTGTGTGTGTGTTTGTTTTTCTAACTAACTATTTGACCAATGTTGTAGTTATATTTTACACTAGGGTTTTCTATCAAAACCCCCCGCTCTTATCAGTTCCGCTGAAGGCGTGGAAGATAACAGTGTGAGTATACAAATGTTCTGACTCGGATTGATTGACATTTCAGCCGAAACATTTGACAGCCGTGCCAAACAAATGTGATTTTGCATATGCTCTTCCAAAGGAAGGATGTTCCTCTTCCTGATCTAAGTGAATTAAACAAGAAAACAGTTTGCTTCTGGCCCACGACACAGATCTAATTCATAACATGATTTTGGTTTTCTGGTGCTATGCGTTGTCAGAAACACAGATGTGTGGATTAGATAAAACTCACAAACAACCTTCTACCTTTGCATCATTGGTCAATACTAAATAGAACTTTTCCCGATAAGACACAACTGGCAACCCAATGTTTTATCCGTACACTCCCTGGAATGACCAGGGCGTGTCTGCCTAGAACCGAGTGAGTCGAACCAGGCTGAACCTTTCCTAAAACAGCAGCCTGTTGTGCTCTTAGCCCAGGCCTTGAGGAGGGGGGGCTAACACACCACAGCAGCCCTCTGTTCCCCCTAGAGTCCCAGGAACTCTCCTGGTGACCTGCTCCCATCACCTTATCCCCCGAGTCAGAGTCTTGGTTTCCCCTCTTCCAGTAAAAGTCTGGTTCTCTGGCTCTGGGCCTGGGCGCCTTCGTGGTTTTGGAGAAAATTCCGTATCCTATTTTGCCCCTGGTGGCGGCGGCGGTGGAGTGGGCTCCGTGAGGCAACCGTAGTTTGAAGGCAGAGTCAGTATGAACACATAAAGCTGCTCAAAGCCAGCAGGTATGTGAGGAATGCCTCTTCGTCCAAACAACAGGACTCACGCCGAACACAGAGCCACACCACGGCACACAGCACTGTCAGAGCAGATGATTGGGGCCCGCTGGGGACCCTGCAGCTGGACGGCTCTTTACATTTACATCTATGCCTGTTGAAATAGCTTCACCTGGCAATCAATCACCTAGAACACACAGAACGCCATTGGGCTCAGGCATTTTCTGCAGCTTTTAGTTTTACTTTAGCAAACTGTCATTAGTGTTCTGCAGAAAACGATTGCTCATCCAAGTACCTCAGGAATGAAGGTAATGTGGATATTTGAACAATTAGTCTAAAAAATGAAAATCATTATACTGTCCTCCAATTAACACAGCAGAGAGAAACGTACATGCATGTGCTGAATGCATGAATCAAGTAAAGCTAGTTTGCAGTTTAAATACATTTCTCGGACAGGGATCGACAAGGGATTTATACATTTTTACATAATTAACATATTTTAGGGTCTTTGCATATTTTGTGTTCTGTCGATCTGTGCTGGCATGGTCAGCTCACAAGTTTTCACAGTCGGGGTTTCCACAGTGCATGAGGTGATGACTATTACATCTTGGTCGTATTGTAAACAATAGATACCGAGGAGAAAATGATGCGCAATTATCTTAGGTTCAAGCACAGCAAAGGTTCAGGTGCAGTTGTGTTCAAAACAAAGAAAGACTGTTTACAGCAGATATGAGGTCAAATTTGATCACAAAAGCTTTATCCATCAGCTTACCTCTTTTATGAAGCCATCCCTCCTTGACGATCACCACATTGGTCATGTTGGAGGGCAGGGTTGAGGATCCAGGTTTCCCACAGGAAGAGACACGGCTTTGTTTCCCAAGTTTCCTTCACAAAGCCCTGCGCAGGAACCTGGAGACGTGGTCCTGGGGTCTGCGGCCGCCTTCTCAATGGTGGTTACCTATTAGTTGAAGAGGGTGTAAAAATTAGCCCTGTATTGAGGTAAAAGATTTTTTTTCTTCCACTTGTCTGAATATTAACCCTCGGGTCAACAAAGTGGTGGAGAGACGTGGAATCGAGAGGATCTTTTTGCTCTATGGCCCAGTTAGCACAGTCTATGCTAAAAACCACATTGCGGCCCCTCTCACATGTGGAACCTGCACCCATGCAAGGTTCAAATATCTGTGTAGGGCCGTGGTTTTTGGCTTTTTATAATAAAGTTTTCCCGTATTGGAAAATTCCAGGCGGTAGGCACACAACACAACCATTCCTGATAGATGGAGATTTTTTTCCCCCCAACTCATGACGAAAAACAGCCGTGAGTTAGAGAATGGTTTAATTTAATCATTCTCACACAGAATGTAAATGATGGATTTTAAAAGTTATGTTGCAGTTGCACAGTCACAGCCCTCCATATTTCCATCAACTGTGTGTGTGTGCGTGCGTGCGTGCGAGATATGTTGAACGAGACTGGACAGACGTAAAGGGACTGAAAACAAAATGACTTCCCAATCGCTCAGTTCTGATCAGAGCACCACTCGAGACTTCCTTTGCCAAGCCAAAATATGTTGACATTAATTATTAACTTCCCTATAGTCTACATTTATGATCATCTCATTTAAGAGCCATTTAAAACAAACAATCAATAAAAGTATTTTAATTTCCCTGTGCATATAAGGATTCATGTATTGTGAAATAAATTTTAGAGTGGTTTCGTGTTGTGCTACTGCAGGCCTGAGTGACGATCTAATCCGAATCAAAACCTCCAGAAGAGCTGGCTGTAAAATTACAATATTCACCTGATTTTTCCTTTTTCCACAATTCAACAACAAACAGGTAAATTGCATCTGCTGATGAAGACCATATAATAGGATGAAGAGCTCCACGAGAGCAACTACATGGGCCTTAATGTTGGACTTTTGTGAATTTTTTTTTGTGGAGAGAAAGCGCATAGTTTACTGTGCGCGTTCTCTTCGCATCTGTGACTGTTGCTGCTTTTATTCACACCTGACCTGTGGTGGAAGTGGTACAGCAATATTTGTCCAGAACAACCACTTGGGCTCCTCGTCTCACATAAACTACAGACATGAAAAAGCTGCAATCACATTTAGACCGTAAATGCGTCAAAGCTTAACAGCTAATACCGGGTAAAAGATTGAACTACAGCAAATTGTCTTACCTGCTCAAACTCATGTCAAAGTGCATGATACAAGACGGGATAAAGTCTGGACTGACAGTCATCTGATAGACCAAACGGGGCTGAATTCCATCAGCAGCAGCACATACTAAAAACCTGCAGGCTATCATAACCAAAACAGTCGACCTTTTCATTAATTCAGTACTTTTTTTGTGATATAAATACAGCTTTGAGTGCAGGAGGGAAGCAAAAGAATGATCAATCGCCACGCTTGTTCACACAAATGTCACATACTGCACCAGGCAATCTCTGGCCATTGACTGAAATCAATTTGCCTGCTGCTGCTCCGTCAGAGTAGAGTCATCAAAAGCGAGCTCTGTTCGAGTGACCCCCATCCACCGTACTGGTGGGGACAACAACAGGAAGTGGATGTGACTATTGACAGAATACGAGTCATATCAGTACAGCTCCAGGCTCGAGTACATCTGTCTGTGAAAGTCTGATCAGCGGTGGTGTCTGCCGCCTTTACGCTCGTTCCCATCAAAGAGCAGAAGTGAGTTTATGAAAGCAGGGGTTTATTTTCGCTCTGTGTTTTTGTTTATTGCACTGGGGTTGTGGTGCTTGTGTCACACAGTGGATGTTGGAAGGATCCTGGGAGTGAGGGATGTGAAAAAGCACACTGAGTGCAATTCAAACTCTGGATCACACAAACCATTGGATCCGTTCAGCATCTTGGTGTGTACTCTGCGACACAGGCACGCACGCATAATATACACATTGGGATACATCACACAAACAAACCTAAGCGCGCGCACACCACAGCCAAAAAAGCAACACATGCACAGGAGCGGCTCTGGAGCCACAACAGAGCGCTGCTGTTTTAATGGGAGCGACCTGTTGCTACTGCGGCCTGTGTGGAAAAGCTGGGCTGCTGCCAGTGCTGCAGCCAGCAGCCACTGAATGAACCCAGTACCCTGACAGCGGGTCACATGGTCCTCAGGCCTCTGGGCCACCGCCTGCCTGTCCGCCTGCCTGACTGCCTGCCCTGCTGTCAGTGCAGCTTTCAATCATTCATCCTTCTGGCTCCAGCTCCAGGGGCTGCCCCATTCAATGCAAATCAGTGTCATGCAGCAAGGATGCCACACACTGGGCCCGTCATAGGGCCCCGAGAAGACGGTCCCATTGGGTTTATGGCAGGAAGCGGAAAATCAGGTCAACATCCTCACACTTCCTTCATCACAGATCGATAGATACAAGACTGTTTTTGCTCTACTTTCTGCTGGCACTTGAATAAACAACTACATCAGCAGCTGGGTTACGGTTACAAAAAAGGTAAAAACTTTACCCTGAAATATTTTAAGCGATTACAAGATATGAGAGCGTCAAACATGCTCACCTGTGGCAGGAAAACAGCCCCTGAAGCAACGTTTGGTTTGTGTTCGAATGAGACAATGGAACCACTACTAGAGTGATCTACTACACCGTGCCAAGTTCCTCTTTCAAGTTCCCTGAAAACACATCACTAATGATAAAGAATATTGTGGGTAGGTGCAGCCAAATACCAGACCACAGCCATTGTAACCTTGAAAGCCAAGAAGGCTCACTGCTTTAATCCCTGCGATGACATGGACAGAAACCCAAACAAGACTCTTGTTAATGCATTTGTTTTTCAAGCTGTTCAGACAATCCATGAACTACGGGGAAGAGCCGTCACAAAGTTGGACTTTGAGATGCATCAACAACAAATTAATTCTTCCCTGAAAAAAGACGTGAAACCACCTTTGCATCTAGCAACGAGTCAACAAGATAAATAAAACAAAAAGGCATTTGAATCTCCTCAGTTTCGTAACGCGGGCCAGAGGAACAGAACCGTGATGTGATGTGATGCGATGCTGACGCAGTGGGCTGCCGTCATCGGATGCCGCATGCTTTCCAGTGACGATACCTCTAAACTCCCGAGGCGCATGCGCGCACACACAAGAGGCGAGGATGGTCACCATCGGCCTGCCTGTGTACAGGGACGAACATTTCAAACAACATTCCACAGATTCTGCATGCAACTGGTGGCACATTTGCACCAATGGGTCTGCGAGGGGATTGGGTGGGAGGCGACTGGTATTTTCTAAATAGAACGGGGACAGCCAGGCAGTCACTGGCTGCATCATTACACCAGCCTGTTGCGTCTTCCCCGGGTCACATGCCAAGTCCCCCCTGCATACACCCACAGGACAAGATGTAGTCTCATGACCGATAAACACATTTTGACACTCAAGGCGCAACTGGTACAACATGCCCAGGGTCAATGTCCCATACTGTACGTGCAGATGTAATCTCCGGGAGACAAATAGACGATGACATGAGCAATAATTGGATGTTTATCTCAAATTCGGGACAGTAAATCCTTACATCTTTTCCAGGAAACGGCTGTTATGTGCAACGGATTAACCCTTTTCTTTTCTCCTTTTGTTTCACCCGGACCCCCCACACCACATGAGTGTACTTTACGCCACGGGCTGGATTCCAACAAAATAAAAAGGCCCACTTTAGAAGGAAGCTCACGTGCACATGAACTGTCATCGCTGTAGGTGGGATGATAACAGTGAGGAGAGGGAGAAGCCACAAAAAACAGTAACCCACATGATGCATCTCCTTGTACTGATTATACCAGGGCAGGGGGTGATTAGAGGAAACAGCACCATGATGCCCTCTTCTTCTTACGGCCTCCCTGGTGCTCAGAGTGGGGAGAGAAAAGATGCTGGGAGCCCGTTATTGAGAGTTCATATAATAAAGGGGACAACAAGTCAAACAGTCGGTGTGTGTGTGTGTGTGTGTGTGTTTGTGTGTGTGTGTGTGTGTGGGGGACAGGCTGGATGCAGCAAGTGAAAATGAAGAGTCATGTCAAATTCATTTCTCACGTAAACAAACGCGGTGGTGGTGGACGACGACGACGACGACAATGAATGAGCTGCTCCCTCGTTGAGCTCCCACTTGTTGTCATTCAGCGTCCGGGGCCGCAAAGTTCAAAAAACAACAACTACTTTCTCGCACAGACGAGGCGTTTTGAAGCAGCAGGAGAGCACGTCGACCGGGCCGGAGGGCTTCCAGCTCAAGAGCGTCCACCGTCAACAAGAGACAAGAATGAATGGTTTCACGTGTACAGAAGAGACGCGCTGTTGTTTGTGGAGGAGACATTAGAAACGACAACAACAACAACAACAACAACAGCGGCGGCGGCGGCGGCAGCGCGACAAGGACGCTAGTAAAGCCAGTGGCCCTCGAGGCAGAAGACGAACAGAAAACCCCCCGAAATAACTTAAACTACGGCGGCGTGAGAGGGAAGGAGCGGCGGCTCGGCTCGCCTCGGCTCGGCTCGGCTCGGCTCGGCTTCGCGTTTCAGCGACGGGGAGGATGTGGGGCCTAGCGGGGCAGCTCGGGTGAGGAGAACCGCATCCCACGTTCAGCACAATGGGGACCTACCCCGTCTGGCTGCCGACCTCTCGTGAGTGAACCGCGCGAGAAAAAGCAAACGCGGACATCTTTCCCTTTGTTGTGTTTGTTTTACCTGGGCAGGAATTCAACAGTGTGTCCGTCGCATTGTAGGGCGCAGTGTTTTTTCGGCGGGATATTGAGCTGGTAGGCTCCTTCGACAATGTGGACAGAGAAGCGCCTCTCATTTACTCCGTTTCTCTTTCGCCTTTTCTTCCACTACACCTCCCCGACGCGCAGTCTGCAATGCCTCTGTGGCGGCCCCGGCTCCTCCCGGGTCCTAGCGCCGACCCCGTTGACGGAGTCACAGTCTCTGGGAGAGGAGTGTAGCCAGGCCCCCTCTCTCTCTCTCGGGCGTCCCATTGGAAAATACAATAAAATAAATCTGTGCAGTGTTTCTATAGGCGCCCATTCCGCATGGCCCTGTTTAATCTGGAGCCATAATGGCGTCCGAGGAGCCACAGAAGGCCTCCTGCGAGGTTTCCAGGGGATCCTCAGCAGGTATCACTGCTTTTTTTTCTCGCTTCCTTAAACCATCACATGAGGTCATGTACATGATTGACTTTTTTTGGGGGGGGGGGGGGGGGGGGGGGGTGGTTTGCTACTTGCTAGTTAGTGTTTTGGTACTTTTCCACTGTGAGTTGAACTAGGCCTGCAAATTAATGATTGTTTAATTTGCAGATTATCTTTCCAAATTATTTTGCCCCTTGTTCGATCAATAAAATGTCAGAAAGTATGGGAGGGGCGTTGGTGAACGGCCAGGAACTGCCATTTTTTTTGCTTGTTTTGTGTGACCAACTGTCCAAAACTCAAAAATATTCAGTTTACTATCAGAGAAAACAATTATACACTTTTATCATCAAAATTTACTTTCTATAAATCAACTGATCAATTATGTGACAATTGATACCCCTCAAAATCAGCAAAATTACATTCAAAGGTAATTAAATAATGTGTGTGTGTGTGTGTGTGTGGTGGCTACAGCTCGGTGAATGTGCAATGTGCAGCTCAGTGCAAACTGTGTAACATTATTTGTGTTCTCAACCTTTACAGCTTTGTAGTGTGAACAGTTATAAGTGTTCGCTTTTCGCGTTTTATATAAAAGGAAAAAAATCCATGAAGGAGACATTATTGAAAAAAAACCCTACCATTACAAACCTTCCAGACAAGCGTAAGGCTAAACCATGAGCCCTGAACTCAGATTTCACGGCTGTTGAGCTGACAAGGAGCAAAGGTTTTTGTCTTGCACTTTGAATACTCTGACACTGATGTCCCCACAGGATCTGGCTCTGGTGCATAAAACGTTCCAGCTTACAGTCGTCAAGTCTGCTGATGCTAAAAAAAGACTCTCCCAAATGTAACCTTTAGATCTGTGACTTTGTGGCCAAAGGTAAATCTTTCTAAATATACTTTCACAACTTTTTGGGCACTTCAGCACATCGGTCGAGCACACACCACACTGTCTTCATCAGCAGATGGACTGAAATCAAACCACTGTCAACAGCCACATCCACCTCTGTAAAAAGGCAAAAAGAAAAAATCTAAAGAAGCTGGTAAGTGGACGTTCTGTGGTGGACAAGTATTATTTCCAGTGTTAAGAATGAACTCTCCTGCTCACTTTTAAATGGTTCCACTCAGTCAACTCAACAAGAAACGCAGCAACACAAAGTTCAATAATAGCAGGACAGATGTGGAAAAAAAAACCTGGCATGGGTCCTTAATAAACTATAAAGTGAAATGTAAAAGCATTAAGATTAATGTCAGGTTATATCACATCATTCCCCTGCCCTATACCAGTTTATTTTTAGATAAACAGTCATATAGCCGCAAAGACTCCCTGCCAGAGCGGCAGGAGTTAAACCAGTTTAGGACGGGTACAGACAGGCCAGCTCAGTCAGACTTACAAGCAGATCCTCTGTATCAAATGAAGCCCTCAGATCATTTGGTCAATGTGTAAAAAAAATGTATCTAACTGGGAGGTCCTTCATATAACAGGTTCTGGAAACCCCATATATTTCCATAATATTGCTATCAACCACCTAAATATAAATCAAATCTCCTAATAAAATGTCATCTGAGAGCACAAGATAGTCCAGATAGAACAACGTATATACCGTGTGCGTGGAACCAAAATGCGAGACAGTGATTGTGAAAAGTTGCACAGCAACTGATGAATAATGTTACAAGCACAGGAAAGCGTGGACAGCTGCCAGCGTTCTCTCCGCGATGAAAAACTTATTGGCCCCTGCCCTCTGTCTCTCAGCCTCCCCTGTTGTCGTTTCCCCTCTTTGTCACTCACACTGTAATGTGTTCCTCAATGCTACTATGTGTCAGCCTTGCCAAGCTGTTCCTGTCATACGAAACAGGGCTGACCGAGGGTATCCCTCCTCCTCCCCCTCCTCCTCCTCTTCCTCGGCTGTCTCTGGTCTGGTGATGGGAATGCCTACCCCTGTTGTTTGTCAGGTTCAAAGCAAGACGAGCAAGATCAAAGAGTCAAAGTGAGTGGATAACGTCTTTCCTGTCACAGGGTCATCTGATCTCTTTCCTTGTCTACTTGCAGCGTTTGTCCAGAATGAAACAAGCACAACAGAGCAGAGCCGTCGAAAGGAGAACAGATAACATGCAGTAACAACAATTAGACACAGAAGGGCCGGGGGGCCGTAACGGGGAGGAGGTGACCAGTGCCACATCTCCCGGCAACTGCACTGCAATGTTGCTCATATACAGTCACATTATTCTCCGAGATTTATTATCCGAGTTTAATGCAGCAATACGGCGCCACAGATTCAAGAGATGCCCGGTATCTTTGAGATTATTTATGACTGTCACATGTAGAAAACAATGTAGCCAGAGTTGGCAACTTGTCATCAAGTTTTACAATCCGCACAAAATTCAGCATCCTCTAGGAAAAGCTGGAAAACCCTAAATGAATAGTCAGACATTTTTATGGAACACACGCATGCACGTGTTCGTACGTAGAATAACTAGATGGAATCAGCTGCCAGTTAGCTTAGTTTTGCATTCAAGTCTGTCCACGAGCACATATAAAGGTTATTAATAATCATGTTATTTCTTGTATAAAGTGTAAAAAATTACAAGTTGTGGTTTTATGTGGGGATCCAGAGGATTTCTTGTCCATGAGCAGCGAGGCCTCCAGGAAATCCTCCCTCCCAACAGAGAAATAATCCTGCACATAACCCTGCATACAATGGAAAATGTACATTTTACACTTAAGTATTTGAATGGGTTAAATAAATGAGCTTCTGCTAGGAGGATTTTCTTACCTTCAAACAAAACCTTGTAAGTTATTTTACCCCATTTCCAGCTTTAGTGCTAAGCTAATTAGCTCCCGGGTCCATCTACATATTCTCCGTTCAGATGTGACAGTGCCATAGATCTCCTCATCTTACTCTAGGCAAGTAGACAGATGAGAATATTTCCCCAAATGCTGAACGTTATAGTTCCATGTGCAAAAGTCAAGTGTATTGTGCAAAATCAGTTAAGGGATGTGACAGTTATATAAAATACAACACAACAATGTACCTTTAGATCGTGTAAAAGACAAAAAATTAAACAGTATCCAATGAAAAAAACACAGGGATGCTTATTTTGTTCATCGGTACATCTGTTAAGATGATTTCTTAATGCATGAGGATGCAGTGAAGTGTCTTTTCGACAAATGTGCACAGCGCAGCCCAAGCCCATCCCCGTGATGAGACATTGGTCCAGCTGGGGAGAGCGATGTGGTTCGACTGTGGTTGGATGGCTGGCCGGTTGGCTGGTCAGGCTCCACTGGAATGCGGGGTCCTTTGTTTGCCTGCGAGAGGAGTGGGTCAGGGGGAGAATGCCATTGATGATTGCAGAGAGGAAGAATGAACCTCCAGGAAGTGTTCTCTCTCTCTCCCCGCTCCCCCACTCTCCCACTCTCATTCTCTCTCCGTCTCTCCCTCTGTCCCTCTTTTTCTCTATCTTTTTCTGCGTGTGAGAACCTTCACCGTGCCGAGCCTCTCGCTCTGGGGCCACGGTCCCCAGGCACAACCACTGCTTTGTCTTGCCCCTGTGAACACACACCCCTCCTCTACATGGGCGCCTACGTTTGCCAGGGCCAGTGAAACACGGGGCCACTGCTCCTATTCTTATCCACATCGCTGCCCCTGCATGGATAGTGCGTCAGTGCTGAATGGTAATTTGTGTTTTCTGTGACACACACATCAGGCGCTTCAGTATAAGCGTTTAAATGCTCATTTGATTCTACTGTTGTTGTGTCAGGAGTAAGAAGTCACGTATTATCTCCCTGCATCCAATTAAGCTTTTTGACCAAATAAAGAGTTTTTTTTATTTAGAGAGCATGACACTGTGTCTTGGTCGTGATCATCTGGACATGACCGGAGTGCAGATAGCCGCCCCCTGTTGGAGTAGCAGCCGGACTAAAAATGGAATAAAGCAGTAAGTGGATAAGAATCTAGCCAGTGGCCCCTTCTGACCAGTGGCTGCCGCCTCCCGTCACATTGCTCATTCCCCTCTGTGTCAGGAGGCTGTGAGGAGCTGCAAATGGCCCTTTCAAAACACACGACAGCTGGAACACAGGGCAAAGGTGACCCAGGCAGTTGGGGGAGCACAGGGAGGGACAGGGGGAGGGGAGGGGAATGGAGTGTGTGTGTGGGGGGGGGGGGGGGGCGCGAGATGAGCAGCTGCAGCCCCAAGCCCCTGTTTCTCCACCAGTGCCACCATCCCCGGCTTTAACAATTACAGAACAGATTCGGAGGACTGTGTTGTTTTCTTTTAAATAAAGTCTCAAAACCCCCTTTTTTTTCTTCTTCTTCCTGTTCTCAGAAATCACCCTGTCTGACAACAAAAGGAAGAGAAAAAAAACACGAAATAAAACAAAGGCGCTGGGTGATTTGGTGCCAGGGAATTCCACAACCCAAAGCAGGATTAGAGAGAACAGCCCTTAAAAGTTACCAAAGACCCCTCTAATTTCTAAAGCATGATTTATGATTTTTACTTTTATTTTTTTTGGGGGGGGGGGGGGAATCATCTGGGATGTTTCTCTCATCCACATCAGGTGGTAAAACCACAGGCAACACTTTTGAGAGGATTTTCAAATTTGACATCTGGATTTGGACTTTATAAATCCAATTATCTCCAAACGGAGCTCGCTGCTTCCGAGGAAAGGGACGCGGCCAGCCCGAGTTTCCTCAATCAAAAGACACTCTCAAACTCTCATTTTTAGGGATTATCTTGCAAAAAACAATAAATCGTTTGTGGTCTAAAACTTTGTCGCAGTCTTGTACCGCGGCTTTACGCGCCCGCGTCCTTTACGCCGCCACACTTGTGGGTTTGTCCACACTGCTCCCTGCCCCCTCCCTCCTCCCTCCTCCCTGTTCGAGGGACAGGTGTTTCACCGAGAGCCAATTGATGTGTCGTGTCCCCCCCCCCAGCGATCTGCAGCTCGCCGCTGTGCGTGAATCCACCGGAGTCGACGCCGAACTTATTGTGGCGGCGCGATATCGCGAGACTTGTGCCATTATCAACCTGCCCGACACACAGCGGCGCCGAGTGCAGCCTGCCTCGCCAGGGTCGGACCGGAGCTCGAGGAACGACGAGGACAAGCGAACATCTGGACACATCATGACCGGACACCGGGGCTCTTAGACGGCGTGGGGGGGCGGCGGCGTGGGAGGGGGGGAGGAAGACGACGACGACGACGAATCGGGCAGGAAATAAATGTGAGTACGGCGTGTGTTTGTGTTCTGCGACGAGGGAAGGAAGCGAAAGTTGAGCGTGTAGCCGCTCGGCGCTGTCGGCCGTCGCCGTGAGTTCCTCCGCTGTTTCAGAAGGATCCCGTGCAGCGCGCTCCCCCGACGCGGACACGGAGCTCGGTTTGCTGCGCCCCCCTCGGAACCTCCCGTCTCCTCACTCGCAACTTTTCCCCCTTTTCTCTCTCTCTCTCTCTCTCTCCCTCTCTCCCCCAATTCTAAATAATCCAACTTCTGCGCGCAAAAAAATTGCCAGACGCGCGCGCGCACGGTGCTCTCGCGCTGGCATCAAACTTTAGTGTGAATTTCACTTGATGGTGGTTTTTTGTTTCTCCCCCTCGTACCATCTCGCCTCCTCTGTTGTGAGTGAGCCCCTTTAGAGGAACAAGCCCGCAGCTGTGTGCGGGTCCGACGGGCGCGTAAAGGCTCCCCGAATGTTTGATTTCTCACCCGCGACCATCGAGTGCAACTTTCTTTGGTGATTAAAAAAAACCAAAAACCCGATTTCGGGGAAGGGAGGGAGGGAGGGGGGGCACAAAGTTATAAATGTGGCGTGGACGTGTGTCACTTTCCAGATCCTCTCAGTTTTGGGTTGGTGAGTTGGGGTTGTCTTTTTTTGGACCGTGCAGCCCCGGCGTTAACATATGGCGCAAAGGCGAGCACAGCTGGAGGTAGCGTTTCCACTGCGGTGATGTCAGAGCAGCTGACTCCACAGCTTGCAGTGTAATTAGCAAACAGAGCAGCAGTTCACTCACTCCGCGCTGCTGGTCTGCTTACTTCTTCTTCTTCTTCTTCTTCTTCCTTGTCACGCCGGGGCCTCCCTCTCCCCCGATGGACGCGTCGCATCGTCTCCCAGTCCCGCCGCCTGCTTGTCCTGTCAACACCGCTGTTTTGTGTGCGCTCGGAGACGCACCGGTGCGTCACTTTACTCGCTAAATAAATATATTTATACATCATTTTTTTTTCCCGGAGGCGCAAGAAGTGGACCGACTGTGGGCTGCTCCAGACCGGGACACTGTGGATCAGCCGCGACCCTCGGGTGGGTTGAGCGCGCGTCCCGCATCACCGCGGAGACTGCGGAGTTGGATAAAGTTCCAATTCTTTTTTTTTTTCAAATGTGGATTGATTTCCTAAAGTTGTATTTAAAAAAAACAACAACAACCCATGTCTGGTGTTGTGTGTTTGCTGGCACTTTAAGTATTATTTCAGTTATTTCTCACATTTCTGTCTCTGAGTGTGTGTGCGCGCGCGCGTGCGTGTTAACTATGGTGTGTGTGGTGACTTTTCGTGTCCGCCGTGCGTCGGCAGCCGGCTCCGTTTCGCTCATCCAGTATCCTGTTTTTCCTGTTTTTCATCAGGTTATGAGGGAAGAATGGAGTTCCCAGACCATAGCCGCCAGTTGCTGCAGTGTCTGAGTCAGCAGCGTCACCAAGGTTTCCTCTGTGACTGCACTGTTCTCGTCGGGGAGGCTCGATTCAAAGCGCACAGAGCCGTGCTGGCCTCCTGCAGCATGTACTTCCACCTCTTCTACAGGGACCAGCTGGACAAAAGGGACGTTGTGCATCTCAACAGTGACATTGTGACAGCCCCTGCTTTCAGTCTGCTCCTCGAATTTATGTACGAGGGGAAGCTGGAATTCGGCACGCTGCCGGTGGAGGATGTCCTGGCCGCGGCCAGTTACCTCCACATGTACGATATAGTGAAAGTGTGCAAAGGCAAGCTCAAGGATAAGGAACTATTGTGCCTGGATGAAAAGATGGGCGAGGGCTTGGGACTCGGCTGCCTGGACGGGGAGAACTCCTCAGATGGCGAGCTGCACAGTAAGCATCTCATCCGGCGACAGCCCCGGCCACAGTCTCAGGGGCTTCGCAGGGCCCCCCCTGCGGACGAGTTTGACATGGACAACAGCGAAGTCGGGCTGGTTGTCACCGATTGTGATAGGTCTACACGGAGCAGGCAGAAGGCAAACGGTCACTCTGGCAGGTCCCCGGACCTTGTAAGTGTCAATTATGTGTCAGCAGAGGCCGAGCCCTGTGTCCAAACAGCTGGAAAAACAAAAGCTGATGTCAGTAGTTCCACCGTATCGCTGTCCCTGAGGCCCCGGGCTTCAGATGACATGGACTGTGCACTGGATTTGTCTTTCAAGCCTCTGTCTAGCAGAGATCCCTTACACCCCTCCTATGTCTCGGGACAGCTGGCCCTCGACAGCCAGCAGCAGGGCATTGAGCCACTTGTTAAAGACGAACACGACTTGCTGTCAGAGCAGGAGGACAGTGAGCCGACGAGCCCCGAGAGCCAGCGCTTTGGGAATAGTGCCAGGAGCTCAGTGGTGACAGGGTTCGCTGCCCTCTTCCCAGGCAACAACGGCTCCACCGCCGCCCTGCTCTCCCAGGAGGAGGACCTGATGGACGAGGAGGGGGAGGCCTGCCGCGGGAGGGAGGGCGCTCCGGGCAGGGAGTTGGAGGAGAGGAGGGGCCGGCTGCTGGGGGACAGCGAGGAGGAGGAGGAGGACGACCTGGCCTCCTCAGACATCTCCACCTCCAGCGGGGTGCTCCTGCCCCCGGGGCAACAGGTGTGTGTGTGCCCCCTCTGCAGCAAAGTCTTCCCCAGCCCCCACGTGCTGCAGCTGCACCTCAGCTCACACTTCCGCGAGAAGGAAGGCGCTCGCTCCAAGTTGTCCCCCGATGGCTCGGTCCCCACATGCATGCAGTGCAACAAGACCTTCTCCTGCATGTACACCCTTAAGCGCCACGAGCGCACACACTCTGGCGAGAAGCCATACACCTGCGGCCAGTGTGGCAAGAGCTTCCAGTACTCCCATAACTTGAGTCGGCACGCTGTAGTTCACACGCGTGAGAAGCCTCACGCGTGTAAGTGGTGTGAACGCCGCTTCACCCAGTCTGGGGACCTCTACCGCCACATCAGGAAGTTTCACTGTGGCCTTGTCAAGACGCTCGCCATTGGATAAACCCCCCCCCCCCCCCCCCCCCCCCCCCCCCCACTCATCCAGCGCCATGGCGTGCGACGGAAATGTCTTCTCATACACTGAATACTATCACTGAACAAATTCTCCCGTTAGAACACACATGTCGGCAGTCTGTCGGAAGACGTATCTTTTGGATTCTACCCCATGTGGCATTTCTCAAGTTAAAGACGTAGCAGCCTTTAAGACTGGAGCCGCGTCCTGTGCTGAAGGCGCGCGGGCCGTTTCAGATTAACACGGGTGCTGTGAAATTCAAAGCTGGAGCTGTGTGAGCGAAGGTGAACAAATCCGACGATGCACTTGCTTCTTTCTTTCCTGTCTGTGTCAGTCTGTCGAGTTTATTAATTGAGGCGTATACTTGCCGAAAGAAAACCCCTGTGCTCGCACCCTCTGGGTGAACGGGCGATGGCTAATGCTAACATATGTTAATACAATCGTTAGAGTAGGTGAGACTTGTGCACGTGGGAGATCAGAACCGTCCGTGAGTAGCAATATATGATTATTTTTTTTTTTTTAAACTCCTATGTTATTATTATTATTTATTATTTGGGATTTGTTTAGTCCTTAACAAGTAAACTATCCTAAGGCAGCAAAACTAATGAAGTCTGACTACTGGAAGTATGATTATCTTTTTCACTGAAGTAGAATTTTTGTTTGTTTGATTGAAATGAAATTGATTACAGTTCTATGTTGTTTAAAGCAAGAGGCAAGCAGACCATTATATCATCATATCTCTTCTTTTTTTGTTGCCTGGGGGAGATTTGCCAGCTCTTTAGTTGCTCATGTGACATGTGAGCACATATCGATGAAACGGCCTTGTAATTGTTTCTTTAAAAAAAAAGAAGAAAAAAGTTGCATAAGCAGCGGTGGGATGGAAAACGAGTTAAAAGCTGATGCCTGTAACACTGGTGCCTACTGAGGTCCTCAACGCTTCACATAGTGTACTTACTGAAACCAGTAACCAGTAAGAACGAGATCTCTTGTCGTTGCCTTCTTCTCAAATTCAGTGACTTCTCTGGCCCTCTCAAAAAATTTACAAATCTGGATTACACTGCGCATACCAGGTCATAACAAAGGTAATTGTCTGCTCTGGAATGCCAAACCGATCCACGAGTGTCCTTAACTAAATAATTCTCAAGAATGTAATAAAAGTATGTAAATCACGCTCTTGTCGGTTAATGTGTACGTTGGCGCGTGCGGGTTCGGAGCGCACGGTTGCCAGTTAAGTCACCTTGTTGTTTCCTGGTATGGCAGAAAGGGCACGCTGACATGGTGTTTGAGGCAAACCCTCGGCAGCCAGGCGGAGGGGGAAAGAGGGGGGGGGGGGGGGACGACAGGTTGATTGTCAGCGCTTTGTCGGTGACTCCGCCGTTCTGTTGGTCAAAAGCCGAATCTACTGACTTTTCTTCCTTTGACTTAACCTTCTCACATTTATTTTGTCTTCTTACTGTACGCGTGTAAGTTACTACTGATGAAGTTGGAGCCGTAAGTGGCGCTCGCCTTCGAAGGAATCTTTGGGCAGAAACCCCAGAGTCTGTTCACTCTCTTAGTCGGAGGCGCGGCACTGAAAGTTCCTGATATGTGTCTAATCTGTCCTGAGAAGACTTGATCAGAATTTTATTTATTAGTTTGACTTTGGTTCAGGGTTTACTGTAGGCGCAGTTCTTATTTCTATGAGCTCGAAAGGCGTCACGTCTTTTGCCTAGCGAGCTTGGTACTCATTATAACTGGTGTTTGGGGCTGTCTGTTCATTTTTCTCTGTGCAAATCACGTTACTGTAATTGTACTTTAATATGCTGTGTAGAAACATCTGTGGAGTACTTCAAGAGTCGTCACATGGAACATAGAGAAGCACTTGTTTTTAGCATGCATATAGTTTCAACACTATTTGTCTAGGCTGCTATTTCTTACTATTTGTATATTTAATGTAAATATATATTCTATTTATCAGACTGTTTGATTTTTTTTTCTTTTACGTGTTGCATCCCACGTGAGGTCAGGTGTCTTATTGAGGCTGCAGTCTCTTAAAGTGTCACGTCTTCCCAAGGGGGGTTTGGTTCCATTTTTTTCTTTCTTTTCCTCTCCCATTTTCAAGGCCTGATCGGACTCCGCCACGCAACAAATCAGAGCAGTTAATAAGCGCCCCGACTGCTGTTCTGTCAAACAGTGGTTCACAAGCACAGCCACAGTGATACGGCTTTGGCTACCTATAGAAACGAGACAATACGGGCATTGTCTCCCCCCCCCCCCCCACCACCACCAAGTCCCAGGTAGTTCTCAGGGGATCATTGTGTATCTCTCTCCAGGCTGTGGGGAGAAAAGCCGGCGCGAGTCTCTCTTTGCACTTTTCTGTATTGAATGGAGCCCTTGGAATGTGAGAAATGTATTAAGCAAAGGGAGACGGAGGAGACTGTAAACAGGTGTATTGTTTGGAGGCGTCAAAGAGCAGCCCCCCCCCCCCCCCCCCCCCCATCCCCATCCCAACATGCAGTAGATAAACGTTTCATTGTTCCCCTACATGGAGAAGCACCAAGGTGATTTGATTGCAAGTCCAAGAGAATATCTGCTAAGAGTATTGTTGTCAAAGTGCCACATTTAGAAAAGTTGTCGTCGGAACATCCGACGACTGTGGCGACAAGAGGTCAGACGAATAGGTGCCGATGCCGGTGTGTTGTTTTTTGGGGTTTTTTTGTTCCATCACCAAGACTTCTGTCAGTAAACAAAAGTACATTCTTCTTATGTGACCTTTTGCAATGGTTTGTCAGCATTTTAAGTGGAGGAGCCCACGCCGAGAAGGAATCAAACCATTTCACCTTGGAATTGCACGGTGAAAATCTGCTTCCACTCCTTGACCCCGCAGTCGGCGTCGGAGCTTAAATGAACGGGACTTGCTTGTGTAACTTCTCGAGAAATGCCATCCGGCTCCCCGTTTGCTCGCACAAACACTCATGACTGACGACGACTAACCAGACCTGATCACTTGGGTCAGTCATTAGAGCAACAGACACACTTCAGTCAGTAGATTTCACATCGAGCTAATAATGTACATTTCAATCCGATCACGCAGGAATGTAGATTTTGTCCATTTCAGTGTTGTTGTGTTTTTTTTAAAGGAACATTTCCTATGATGTGCAAGTTAAAGTCACTTGATTCTCTAACGTACATGTGTACCGAGGTAGACAAACTAATGATACGTAAAGTCATTTTTTTTCTCCCCCCTTTTATCCTCTAGTCTTTATTTATACCTCCAGGATGATCGCCGAATGTGCCTTGTAGACACACGGAGAGGTGTTGCATCTGGAGAAGGCCTTTTTCTATATTGTACATTTGTGCCCTTGACCGTGGTGATAAAGTTCACATCGCAGCGCACGGTGGCCCGCCCACTGACGTGAAACCACCCACATCTGTTGCTCCCGTTTTTCCTATCACTTCGACATGTTAATCCAGACAAACAGAAAGTTTGAAGTCCATCTGTTTTTTGCTGCTCTGCAAGAGATTACATTTTGGCGTTTTGAGATTTATTTGACCATATTTGTCTGTGACTAAATCATTTTAGTGTTTATTTTTGGGTATTTTGTTAAACTGAAGACAAGCATTTGTGTTTTTGGCTTTTTAGTAGCCAGTGCTACTGGGAACTAAACAGTATGTTCCTCAGTTCATGTCACTGTTGAATGTGAAACACTGAGATTTTGATTGTTGACTTCTATGGAAACCGTGCCGCTCTCGACTGGGGGGGGGGCATGTTTTCCAAATTCATGCTGTATAATCTTCTCAAGTCTAACAATGACTTTACCGATACTGGAATTTTGTCCTCTGCAGGATACAAAACTGTGAAATTGTGTATAATCATGAAAAATATTTATTATTGCATTTGCTTCTTGTGCAACATTTGACTGTCTCCTTTTTAATTTGGTTTAAAAAAAAAAAAAGCTTCTAAATGTCAAACAGAAAAAATCTTTTTAATAGAATTTGTAGAAGTGCCATTAGATTTTAATATAATTTTTTAATAAGAAAGGTATATTTTATAGTAATCAATTGCTTCAGTGTTAGTGGTGTAGAGATTAGAGGACAATCTTTATGCAGAATTGACATTGCTTAGATATTGAGGCAATTTACTTTGATCTATAACTGTATGTGCATTTTTCTTTGTTTGCGCTTTTGGAGTGTGTGTGTGTGCTGTGGAAATGTGACAATCTTGATTTAGGTCTTTATTAAGATTATGCATAGAATTAAATGGAACAACTTTCTTTCTTTGTGTGGACTCCACTTATTTACCCCCCCCCCCCCCCCCTTCATTCTATACTGTCATACCAGCTTCACACCAATTGTATCAAGACACAATCATCAGTATAAGAGAAGCAGATGCTTTTAACTACTTAAGAGGAAGAAGAGCCCCTGACTGACACACAACAGCAACAATCAGGCAGACGGTGTGTATGTGTGGGCACCGCTGCAGTGTGTACAGACAACAGAATGTGATAATACTGCTGGTGTTGCAGAACCCGTCCCTCTGAAACCATAAACTGAGTTCAAGGACGGAGCAATTTCAAGATGGGCTCCCATTGTTCCTGACCTGATGCCAATAGTCTCCGAAAGGAGATAAACCTGGGACAACCAAGCCAGCCGACTTTGTAATGTAATTATCGCTCAAACTCAACTTATATCATCTTCAAGCGAAGCAAACTGCACGTGAGTTGTACTATTTGTAAGTAAAGACATATCACAAGTGTGAGTCTAATTGAGGAACATTTATGTCAATCCACTGGACATTTTCAATGGGGAGAACTTTTAATTATGTCCCCGCTGCGACATGAAAGAAATCCAGCTGCTCTTCGACGTGATCCCAATGGGGATGTGGTCGGGTTCCCACCACCCTCCCCCCAATCCCAGCTCACCCACTCTGGGAAACGCCATATAGACATGGGCCGCATCCAACCGCCCCTGCCCCCATCCATCCTAGGTCCACCCCCCACAGGCCCCAAAACCATGGCCCCAAACCTCGGCCTCATCCCACCACTCTATTGTGTGCGTGGGTAGTAGTTCAGCCAGCCTATTGTCTGGCCCAGCTCCCCAGCACGTACTTTATGCACAAACAGACGACACAGCGGCGCTAGCCAGGCAGCGCCAACATAAAGAAAACAATGTCCTCCCAAGATCATTCATAAACACCCTGAACAGCCCCAGTTACAGCGCACTCACGGCAGACAAGGGCCCTCGGCAACGCTGTGGTCACCTCACAGTCTACACACCCACAGCAACATCTCACATCTGCCTAACAGGACCTAGGGGCTGTGGCTGTGTGTGTCTGTGTGTGTGTGTGTGTGTGTGTGTGTGTGTGTGTGTGTGTGTGTGTGTGTGTGTGTGCGCGTGCGTGCGTGCGTGCGTGCGTGCGTGCGTGCGTGCGTGCGTGCGTGCGTGCGTGCGTGCTAACTATGGACAAAAACCTTCACATGGAAAGTCGGGGCCATGTGATAGGGCTTAGCTGCAGGGTGACGAGCTGGGATATGTGCAGTGCAACTCGATGGTGTAATAAAGCATTCCTCCTCGAGGCTCAGAGCCCGGCTCATTTGGCTTTGTGTGTGATTTTGTGTGTGTGTGTGTTTAGAGGTACTTGAAAGAAGTTGAGAGGAAAGTTGTAAGTGTCCACCACCTCAACAGGGCCAGCGGTGGGAGCCCTTGACCTCTGAAGGGACGGACTGCCAGGGACAGCTGGTGTGGCCTGTGTTTATTTATTTATTTCTTAACAAAAGACAGGTGGTCACACTTGAAAAGGGCACACAAACACAGTCACACACACACACGCACACGCCTGTGTACAGAGGATGCACACGCACGCACGCACACACGTGTAGTTTTCTTTTTCTTTCACCCTATTAACACATGCATACGTTATCATCCACTTAATTGTGGAGGAGCCATTCTTTTGACTTTCAGAAAATCACAGTGCTTCCCAGAATAAACAACAATAATTGAATTCTCAATGAATAACCTAATAGTCTGGAGTGAAAAAAATAATAAATCTCAGCATGTGTCCATTATTGCCTGTTTGTATAAACCGATAATTCGAAGCTGCAACTCACGCTCTTAATCACAACCTGCAGCCCCAAATCCGAAAATGTGCGGGCCACGTATGAGTCTCCACAAGTGCATAAATACATAATCAACTGGTGCTCTCGCACACTGCGTTTGCCTTTTTTGGAGTGGCTCGCCCTGACCGTGCCAAGACGGTGTGTCCTTGGTCCACTGTACAGCTGTCACTTACTCACACTCGTTGACGCATATTTATAGCAGCAGCATCACTGGGCCTGACGCTCGCCACACTCAGACCACAGCTGGTCCCCCCAAAGAATGGGTGAAAGACAAAGCCACGTGCTCCCGCTGGCCGACCGCAGTCGGCCCTGTCTGGAGCGCCGTGGGTGATTATGCGGCCCCTTCTCCTCGCAGACACCCTGCCATACATGCACTGGGGGAAAAAGATGAGGGGGACCATTCATGGGGTGGGGTGAGAGAAAGCACACCGTGACCTTTTTCCTTTTCTTTTTTCTCCTTTGGGTGTCATGGATGGGGATGTACTTGAAAACCTTGGCAGCTGCAGCTGTCTTGTTTTGAAGGTGCACAAACACATCACATCCTTATTAAGGATGAGCAAAGTGGGAGAAGAGGCTACGCCTCAGCATCCTTCGCTCTACTGAGTCCACAATTAATATAGTGAACATTTTGACATACAGGAACGTCATGCCTAAATCACTCGTGTGACGTCCAGAGCCTTAATTGAAAATGTTTTAATCTTTCAGACTTGGGAGAGGGTCAAGACAGTGGAGACGTGTCACCAATATTAGCTGCTTTACTGACGCAATAGCTTGGGATCGATTGATCAAACTAGAGGGATAATGGATGGATTGCAGTATGATTCATGAGGTTATATTCTTTTCTCCGAATGACATTTCATATTATATTACTCCCCCCCCCGCAAAGAGTAATAAAGTCGAGTCTGATGCAACGATGGGTCACAGGAAACCGGCTGAATTGTTTGATGGTGGGAACCCAGGCCTCAGATATTTGGAGTTCACCGTGACTCATAGTTCCTCACAATCTTATTACATTACTCATCAAACTCATATCCCTGGTCAATAGTACTTGTATAGGATGCTCCAGAATACTAATGACTAGGGTCAAGTCTCTCAAGTTTCTTTCTTTCACATATATGACGTGCAGAACGTTTGACCAACTTACTAGCTTCATATGGCCAAACAAAACATTTACAATGAGTTTTTAAAAAGTGACCTCATATACAAATATGCACATTTTACTTTATTAAATGGTTATTAGGATGCAGGGTTTAGGATTATTACTTAATGGATCACCAGATATGTTAATTAAAGTATTGGTAAAGACTTCGAGGGTCACAGATAGGGAGACAATTTTGTTTGAATCATTTCGTTTTAGGGAACTTTCGTATCTTGTTCGAATAATGGATTATTTCCATTATCTGTTGATCTATTGGCTATCTTTGTTTTCTTTCCAAGATAAATGACCATATCTAAAATTGCAGATACATTTTGTGCCAATCAATCAACTGTTTCACCCTTATTTCATAATTTTTTTAAGCCTTATCAAGAAATGTGCAGACAAGTTGACGCCTCGCTTGCCAGCAGCTGTCTGTTCACTCAGCCAGAAATCAAGTGGTGCCCTCGGACACCAACTGCAGAGCTCCCCAAAGACTAGAGCCACAACTGGCCCGCTGTGCAGGGGGATGTGACTCAACAGCTCACAGGCACACATGCAATAAGCTCCAGGAAGTGCACTCATCCAAGCTAATATCTGTAACACCATGTCTTGAGGCCAATTTCTATGAAGCAGTGCTGAGGACTTCTGCCACCAAGAACAATAATACTCAGTGTACAATACTTGACCCCGAAAACCAGTCGTCATCAGTGACGAAGCGCTGCCAAGAGAAAGTGATGACTACGCCTCAAGGTCGTGTCCAGCAGGGAGATTTGTAGCCAAATCGTCTGCTGCAGAAGCCCTGGTGCTGTTCAACCTCTGGATCATCTTGTTTTAATAAACACGTGAGAGCAGATTCTCAAGGTCAGCGCTGACGGCCTGGATTGGAATTTCATTATCATCGCCAAGCTGAGACAAAACTTTCATACTTCTACTAAATGGTTGACAAAAAATACTTCCTGAGCGTAGCAAGATAAAGCATGCAGGGTTTGTGCATCACCCCGAATGTGGTGATCAACAAAGTCCTCGAAGTTTGCTGCCATCTGCTGATGATTCCACAACAATTGTAGACGAGTCAGTCAACTTGCAGGGGAATTTGTAGATTCAAATCTCTGTTCTGACATCCTATTTGTAGTTGCGCAGTTAATAATTTCCTTAGTGTTCTCCTTTACTTGTTAGAAAAAAATTGAAGTGCATAAATTAATGACAGATGAACTCAAAAGAAATTACATTCAACTCTGTACAAAATCGTTCAAGTTTATTTCTGTTACTTTTGATAGGCAAAACATATATACAATATAATATTTGGACCATATTTTAAAAAAAGAAAGAAAAGTAAATCACAGGCATAAAATTCAGTTTCAGTAATATGTCATGTGAGGCAACTATGTATACAATGTTCAAGCATAAACTCCTGATCCCTCCTTTGGTCGTCCTTCATGTCGAGCAACCGCAGCAAAGTACTTCATCATATTGCCCGCTGTAACTGTGGGAAAAAAAAAAAAATCTATTATATTAACTTTTTTTACATAATTGTTATTATTTTAAACAGAAAGGGAATTTAACAGTACACATATGAGCCAAAACTTACACACACAAAAATAATTATATAAATTCAAAGAATATATCTTTTAGTATGGTTGGACCATTTTACTGTGCAAAAATGACTTCACACCCACTAAGTTTGGGTTTCAGCTTCCTACGTAAAGGACACGGGTGTAGGATTTAGTGGCATCTAGTGGTGAAGTTGCTTTGTGCAACCAACTGATGACCGCTTCTCACCCCTACCAAATATTAAGTAGAAACTACGGTGGCTTTCAGGTGACCTTAAAATGCTAAATGCCCTCGCAACAGTCGGTGTTTGATTTGTCTGTTCTGTGCTTTTGTAGAAACATGGTGGACGACCTTCTCCGTCGTAGATATAAAGACATCATTCGAAGATGATAAAAACAGCTTGTGCAGTCTAAATGCGTCTTGGCTTTGCCAAAGAAAGTTGTTTTCCAACTGATGCCTAATTAACCTCAGCATGCACAGTCTCAGTTCAAAGGCATCTACTGATACCTTAATGCTGGTACGACCAGCCGAAAAAGAATAACAACACTGCAGCTGGATTTTAACTAAAAGTGCCGTGAATGTTTTTAAGGCAAATTATAATTTTTTTCCCTGCCTGGATTAGACGATACAGACTCTCCTACAAATAAATGGAGAGATCTCCGTCTGCCCTTTGATTCAACCACTAATCCGATTGAATTCAACCATGGTGGGTGTGATTTTGAAAGAACAAAAACACAGAAAGTGAATGTGCAGAAGAGGTAAGCCTTTGCAGACATGCCCAGTTTCTAGGGCTTTCACTTCTCAATTGAAATTTGAACACTTGTGCATTCAAATGATACAGTTTAGAAGCCCTACTCACCGACTAGTTTGCCTAATGATCCAGCAGGGGGTGCTCACTATCAGGTTGACCTAACGCATGCCTCTCTTCACCCAGATGTAAAGTGAGCCAGTGATGTTATCTTGTTGCAGCAAAGCATCTGCTTTTGGTTTGTGGAAGTATTTTGGGTTTGACACTGTAGATGGTTAAGTAACGGACAAAGATGAGGGTGTTTTTGCTTCCTCACCTGTTAGCTTTCCACCCAAGTGCGGCAGCGGAAGAAACACCACAGGCGAGCAGAGCAAATTCAAGTGTTCAGACTTGTCTGACTGCTTTCGAGCAATACAATTGAATTTGTTTTCCAGTTTATTGAGAGCAAAGTACTGGCCCTGGTGACACTTCTGTTTAAAGAAGGAACACTTGATTGCTTCAAGTTATGTCAATAAAACCGGCTTAAGGAAAGAAAAATAGCGAGTGTATTTGGATTAATTTGTGTGAATTGCATGTCATTTCATATTAATTCGAACTTGATTTTTGGAAAAGAGTGTCTAAAAAAAGAAAGAAGCTAATTTGACAGTAATATTGATACTGCTTTTTAAAAAAAATCAAGCAATGTTGGACACTTTAGGAAACGCATTGACCAGGCAATCAAAATGTGACTTACTCTATGATGGTGCAGACAGAGCAGCAGAGGCTGGAGCAGCTTGAGCACTGTCGGGTGCAGGAGGAACAGGCTGGACGGTCACATTGGGAGCAAGGTGTCCTGGACCCCTGGCTCTTCTGACACACACAGCAGCCTGCGGGAGCCACCGGTACACCTGAACACGAGGCACCAAGCAAAGCACCTCCGTTAAAAAAAAAAAAAGGAACCAAAGCCACCACTCCAATCTGTGACAGCCCTGACATCTGCTGGTGAAAAGCAGAAATTAAACCAACCCCTTTTTCTTTTGGCCTTGAAGCACACTGGCTTGTCCTATTTTAAAAAATCACATCTAATTTCAGCAGAGATATTCTCTCTCTTTTGTCTGTTTGGAAAGGAAGACCCCGTGTGTGTTTTGCTGCACTCTGTATCAAATTATACATTTTGTACTAAATATTTCATAAAGTTTTAAGAGATCGGTCACCCAATAAAACACACAAAATGTCACGTATTTCTTTAGGAAGTTATCTCTTCAATGCCCAGTATAGACGGGAGGAACCATTACAGCGACCAATGACGCCGTGTGAGTATTCTATTAATAGACTTGACAAAATGTGAAGCTAACCTTTAATTAATAGTAAAGACATCACATGGACTTCATCAAAGAAAAAGTGTCATTGTTAGCTGCTTGGATGAGTTGTGTAAATCATGGCAACATAAAAATGGCAACGTTTTCCATGAAGGGTTACAGGACAACTTGCAGTCTAATCTCGGGTTTAATGAAACTTTTGATTGTTTCAATTTTTAATTATTGAGGTACTTCCACGAGGTTGTATGTTCACTGTGAACTGCTGAATACACTCCTTTTGATTTTACTGGGGAGTGTCTCTGCTGCTCCAAATGATTGGACGTCACAGGACCTGTCCGCTTGCCCTGCGTCACCCCGATACGATGTTTATTTGGGATGAATCGCCCGGATTCCGAGATCAGTCACTTCACGACTGTGCTTTCACTGTTCACACGTTTGGGTTTAATTGTTTTAGTGTAAAAAGACCACTGAGGCTCATCTCTGTTTCCGCGAACATAGACCATGGGCCAAAGAGTTCTCATGTGCGTGTAGGTTTGTGTGACCAAAGAATGGCATCTATGCTGAAGTTCCTGATGTTCCAGTGTTCCCAGGTGTATCGATGTATTTTGCTCAAACTACATCTGGACCGTAGACTCTCTTTCATGGGCGTCCCGATATTGACAAGTGGTGTATGTCCTGAGACCGACATTTTGGAGAGGGTTGGGATTAGAGGGGGTTTTCCCTCTCCTTCACCTGACTCGGACTCACCTGGAGCATCGCTGGCTCTCGTCAGCCTCCCGTCCTGTCCGATCAGAGTCTGTCCTCTCAGCAGGGTCTGGCTACATGTGGGCGTCTCGGCTTGTCCCGTCGGCTGAGGGTCCGCGCACTTCTCCTCTCCAGTCCAGATTGTGCCCATCACGGCCTTGGCACCGTTAAAGAGCAGGTTCTTCGTCTTTGCTGTGAAGACGAAGAAGAAGAAGAAGAAGAAGAAGAAACGACGACGAAGGAGAAGAAGAAACGACGAAGAAGAAGAAGAAACGACGAAGAAGAAGAAGAAGAAACGACATGTGACTAACTCGGCAGCAGGGAGTGCTGTTGTTGTGCAGAGGCTACTTGTCCGTCAATATCTTGTTCAACAGTCGGTAACAGGTCAAACTAGCGAGATTACACCGATTGTACGCGACGTGTCTTTTTATTTAACATGAACACATTTACCAAAACCGACTACGGCAACCAAATCGAGGACATTTCAGAGGACCAACACGCTTGTGACGCAGCTAAAGAGACACTAGAGCCGCTAGCATGAACTTACCGTAGATTTCCTGTCGGTATTTGTTCCCCAACACGCCAAAGTTATTCAGTTCCTGTTGTCCAATGTGCATTTTGTACTGGGAGGAGAAGGTTTCGGGGAAAGGACAAGCTCGTTTCGGCATTTTAGCAGCTTTTGATAAAAGGAAAGGTCCTGTCGCGAACACAACAGACTTCCTTCCACACACTTGTTTGTTGCGGGAAAATCAGAAGGAAAGCAGTTAGCAGCCAATCAGACACGTCCTTTATTGGCACGTGAAAGCTCAGGGCCAATCCGACGACTGCTCTGCCGTCACGTGGTATTTGGCTCAATATTAAACTACGTCATGCCGCGTTCCCGGGCTGTGGTGAATGTTGTACTTGTATTCCTGTTTTGCATTGTTTCATTTAAGCAACCAGTAGTAGGAGAGTAGTAGAACACACGGAGGAAGCGTGTACAGTCAATCTGTTATGTTTATTTTTTACAAAAGTACTGGATGTCTATGAGATTATTATTATTATTTTTTATTTTATGATTAAAACAGTCCAGATTTAGACAAATCAGTTCATGACACTTGCGTGAAATGATAATGTTTACAAGCTGGGAAATCAAAACACCCTGATGGATGAGCTACAGAGTGCCCACCATGGATCTTTTTCACTTTTATTTGAAGACATTTGTGCTGGTTTGATTCGTGACATGGCTATAGATTGACACATCTACTAATAGTAATAATAAAAGAACAAAACAAAAACAAACATAGCTAACACTGCTCAAAGGCTAAATTGATTATTTTTTATTAGCTAATAAGGACAAGATCATTTGAGGTGATGAAAAGATGCCACTCGTGCCACGTTATCTGTTCTTCCATCAAGGGGAGATAAAGTTTTCCACTTAGAACATCTGGATCATGCACTCCCTGGACTTTCCAACACCGACCCACTTGACTGAAGAGAGAGGAGGGAAAAAACATGGAGAAAGATTTGAAAAGTGGACAGAAATGTGAATGTCATAACTAAGCCTATTTCTGATTTGTGAAACAGTACCACCTAGTGGATATCATGACATTTATGCATTAGTGTTTATTCTAGTTTGGAGACTTTCAATAGTTTTCAGCATTCTTCTCCATACATCAGTGTCTGATGGTTAGTTTGTGAGACACTCACTGGGAACTCCAATGTGGTTCTCGATGAAGCGGATGTAGTTTTGTGCCTTGGCTGGGAGGTCGTTCCATTTCCTGGCTGCAGTCGTGTCTGTCTTCCAACCAGGGAAGGTCTCGTACTCAACCTCCGCTTTGTGCAAAACGTCCATGTTGGCTATCATGAGAAGAAATAATTATTACCAATCTTTTAAATCAGTGCTGGGTCTTGAGAGCCCCCCCTCCCAAATGTGATCACATAAAGCACAGGTTATGTGGTTTCTTTTGTTAAATTACCTGGAAAATGTGGAATTCGTTTCCCATTGAGTTTGTAGGCCACTCCAACTTTAATTTCGTCCAGCACATCCAGAATGTCAAGTTTTGTCAAAGCAATGCTGCAGGGAAAGTAACATGTCATTGATGAACTGTTCAAATGTGAACCTGTCTCGCATTATGTGATGGCAAGGGAATAAAACTATGTTTGAGGTGTAAATGTGCTTCAATATTTAAAAAACAAACAAACAACCACAACAGCTTATGATCTTCTTCAAGTGCTCTAGCCACTCACGCTGTGAAGCCATTAATCATATGAGCGTATCGGACGATGACTAGATCCAACCAGCCGCAACGCCGCTTCCTTCCTGTGGTCACGCCCACCTCATGACCCCTCGTCTGCAGCAGCTCTCCTACTGCCTAAAGTAAACCAGAAGAAACACTGTTACCACTTCACTTTATCATCTTAGGCATTTAATGAATCCAACACGAGTTCTGGTTATTTAAAAAGTGAGAGTACAATAAAACATCACATGGGCCGGGAGATAAAGTTTTAACATCTTGACCTATGTCTGTGACGAGTAACATAACCCCAGCACACAGTAAATATATCTTGAACTTAGACTCTGGCCCTAAATTTATCCCTGTGAACATGTGACCTGCATAAGAGGTAAAGAGTGTTTGAGCCCGTCTCTCACAAAATTTGACAGCTGCACTCGGCCAGCAAACATGAATCCCTCCCCTCCGACAGCCCCGCTGCCTGTGTCAGCCCCATGACCGCACACAGACTGTCGAGCGCACTATCAGCGAGTTACATAACACGTCGTGTGTCTCTCCTTCATACAAGAAGATGGCCAGTTAAGTGCATACGACATGTAATGTGTTGCTTGGATGTCTTAATAATTCCAGTAATTTGCTGAAGTAACGTCAGGCCCTTACATTGAGTTGTTCCGTGGGGAACGCTCCTATTCCCACCCTGGTGGTGTAGGCCTTTGCTACACCAAACACATCACCGATATTCAGAGGCGGAATGCCAAGACCAGTGCATGCCCCGCCCACGGTGCAGTTTGAGGATGTCACAAAAGGATATGTGCCTGAAGATGGGAGAAAAATCTAATCGTTAATATAACACAGAACCTTCCCAAAAAGGCACAATCTAAATAAAACCAAATTTTATCGCCACCGACCCTACCAAAGTCAATGTCGAGCAGAGCGGCATTGGCCCCTTCCACCAGAATTTTTTTTGGAGCACCGTGAAGAGCTTCGTACATATAATAGACCCCGTCTCTCACCATCGGCCGCAATCTTTCAGAATATTCCTGCAGGATACACGAAAAATGTCAAAATGGTTCATGTGCGACGAAGCGCTGCTTCTCATCAGTCTGATCGATGTTCACCTTGAGTTTCTTCAGTTGGTCCTCAACGTCAACTGCCAGGGATGGATACATGGACTGATACTGGTGGACAAGATTCTTGAATCTGGAAGGAAATGAAATCACGGTTCATGTCACAACTGTGCACGACACTCTCTTTGCCTCATTTGCCATTTCCCTGCCGCGTCCATACCTGGTGGAGAAGTCCTTAAAGTCACCCAGGAGGTCACACACGCGCAGGCCAGTGCGAGATGCTTTGCTAGAATATGCAGGTCCAATGCCCTTCTTGGTGGTTCCAATGCTGTGGTTGTAAAAAAAACAAGGGAATAATTGCAGAACTGTAATATTGGTGCATTTCTTAACTTTTGACAAAACTGTGGGCTCACTCTGAACCCTCCCCAACCCTTACTTCTTTCCTTCTTGTGCTTGTCTTTCACTCTCCTGTAAGCCATCGACAACCTGGTGGAAATCAAACACTGCAAAGGGATATACACAGATCAACCAAACGCAGCTTTCACACACATTCAAATAAATAATATACATATTTGATTCATTCTGGCTGAACATATTCTACATAAAGTGAAACTGCACAAACCAAGATGAGCTCTGTCTGAGACGATTAGCCTCTTCTCCCAGCCTTTCAGACCTGGTCGGAGGACAGAAATCACAACCATGTGAGTACACACTCATCTAAATTTACGTCAGTGCATTATGTGTAAGGTGTCATTTTTTTCTCCTTGAAATACCTTTCTTGTCATTTTTATCACCTTCCTCGAACAGGCCAGGTAGATGTATGACGACTCCATTACCTACGAGAACAATGGGAAGAGTTGACTGTGGACTCAGTTAGAGCAAAAATCTGTCTTGATGACGATGAGGATTGAAGCTTTTACCGATGAGTGATGTGCTTTTGGTGTTGATGATTCCACTTGGGAGGAGGTGGAAGTCGTACTCCTTGCCATCCACTACCACCGTGTGTCCTGCATTGTTGCCTCCCTGTGAATCAAATCAGGGTACAAACGTGTCATGACAGTATATGATCATGTACGGCCTGATCCTTCCGACCATTCAGCCACACGCACCATGTCTTGTCTTATTTTTCGCAAGATGGTGCTATGAAGCCACCCTCTTCCCATTTCGCCGAGCTTCTCCAGCACCTATTTTAACAGGGTTGGCCGGTGCCGGTGGGTCCTCCGCTCTGTCTCCCCCCCTGGCTAAGACCATGGCCTTCTCACATATCAAGCCAGCCTGAGAATGTGACCTCGCTCCAGCCCGGTGGGTGGGGCCCTCAAGCCTCCCAGAACACAGGGTACTGGTGCTGTCAGTGGAGTAGGTACAACACAGCAACTGTTGGCAGGGCTCTCGGCGTGTCCCGGTGCCGGAGTGACCTATGATTTCTGACCCGAGTCTTATGTTTCTCAACGCAAGCGGACAGAGCCTGGCCAGTGTGGGGTTGTTTCAATCTCAAATTCAATTTTCCCCTAGAATAATCTATTTCTGATCAGCTTCTGTGATAAGAACTATACACATCAGGTTTAGAGGTGGGTACGAGAATTAAGGAAGGATTCGGGCTTGAATGTTGCACTTGTAGGTGATATAGAGATAAGGACATTTGGCACATAATCCACCATTTAAATCATCGGGTTCATACTCAATGTGGTCTATTGCCATACAGAATCAGAAAGGTAACTCATCTTACACACACGCAATTCTGTGTTAATAAGTTTTCAAGTTTTGTCACTGAGCACCTGTTGCGCTTTGCCGGGCTGCCAAGTCAGTCAGCTGGTTCCATTCAGACGTTATGAATTCATACACACACACACACACACACACACACACAAAATGCATTCAGCAGAACACAAAATGGACAAGCCCCCCCCCCCCGTGCGGACGCCGAAGAGCCCAGCGTTTACCTGACATCTGCAGACAACGTCCGCTTCGGTCGCCAGCAGGTCGACGACCTTCCCTTTGCCCTCGTCTCCCCACTGCGCGCCGAGCACCACCGTCACCTTGTTGCCCACGTCGTTGCGCGACCGCTTCTGCTGCCCGGTGGCGGCGGGCTGGCTGGTGTTCTTGTGGTCCTTCGGCGTCCAGGTGAGCGACATGTCGGTGCCGGCCGCTGACTGTCCCTGCCGAGACTGAGCCGTCTCCAGCAGTGGCATGGCCATATCGGGAGCGGCGCGGTCGATGATGTCAGAGCCGGACGCGCACGAGGGAGGAACTCGTCCGCGAGGCTGCGGCAGCGCCGGGGGAGAGACTGTGGCGCAGCAGCCTCCCAGATGCGCCGTGTGATGGATTCTCTCGAAACACAGGCTGTTGTGATCATATTGTACAGAACCTACAGATTAGAGCTCATGAAAGGGAATGTGCCCCCCCCTTGACGCCATCTATGTGACCGGGTTGAAGAAGACACATCCGAATTGCAAGTCATTTTTATTAAAATATACTTCACATTAAAACTTACAATCCGCCATATGGTGTCCGTGCACTTTCTTGTTAAGAGATCATTTGTATAACATGTATAGAAATTAAGAGATATATTTTTTGTTTTGACAGTAAATATCTGGCACCAAACGCTGCATCTTTCTTTCTCCAGGTGCTGAAAGGTGAATGGAGCTTATGATAGAAGTCCCATGCATATTACAACAACTATACAAAACATACAAAGAATATTCATATTTTTTTTTTGAACAGTTCTGAATCAGAACCGCCCATAAACTGAGAAAAGTACAACAATTCATTTACATAAAGTGACAAGTTCTTCCATGTTGTGAAGACCACAGCCGTAGATGTGTTTTCTCTTCTTTGTCTGGAAACACAGATCATCGCGAAAGGAAGACCTCTGCATCCTCTTGAAGGCAGTCAATATTCATATAATCTCACAAAAATTAAATATATTGTAGTCCTTCCAGCTCAGAGCTCGTCTGAGAAATTAACATTTTCTTTTTCCTCTGGATTTCCTTTTTCTGGAGTCACCTGGGGAAACAAAAGGCTAAAATGAATGGATGGAATCAAAACATAGCAAAAAATAAAGCACTTTAATATCTGTGGAGTCATATTTACAAATGTGGGAAACTCTTGGCAAAGACATGTATTCATGCTTCTTTGTTGTGCAGACACGACTATATATACTTTAAAATTGTCCTTTTTTTAAGTTATAAAATTTTTTTTAAATGTATTTTTAATATATACATCAGATTTTGTATCTTTAATCACAGTCAGATTAACAAAGCACACTTTACAGGAAGCCCACATGAACGTGTTATGTTAGAATGTAAAAAAACAAAAACAACCCGAAACTGTCCCAGCTGGTTATTTAGGGAATGCACAAGAAAATATGGAGGGAGAAGACAAAAGTTGAAAGCTTTCATGAAGCGACTCAAGTCCACGATGACTTCACGACACGTCACAAACTGCGAAGGCTGCTTGAGATCAGAACACTGATGTTAGATCACTGATTAAAAAGAAGCTTATAGGCTCTCTATATAAAACATTATTTTAATGATTATTATTATGGGTCAAACACTTATGCTTGATAACCACTGCATTGGAAAAGTTTAAGCGAGCGAGAGAGAGGGAGCGAGCAAGCGTTAAAAGCCTGACAACACAGACAAATGAAGTCTTGATTCCAGTTAGATCCACAGATGACGTGTTATTATGCGACAAAGCTTCAACGGTGATTGATTTTCGTTAGGATGATGGTCCCGCTTACAGTTTGCCTTCCCGTCGACTTTGACCTACCTCACTGCAACACACAGCCTTTTTTATGTTTAGTGTGTCCTTTCCCACTGTTACCTTGTGTTTCGGAGAGTCAAAAACGGAAAACAGCGTTCAAACAAAACTGACCACAGAGCAAAAATCCATTCAGTGTTCGAAAATCTGAAGATCAAGTGCTACACACTGTATCCATTCGCGTTAATAAAATGCATGTAATCATGCAAAACACTCATGAAGATATACTAAAATAGCCCATGCACAAAATGCAAAACGCAAAGTGCAGTAAAAACAAAACAAATACGTATTTCCCTTTAAGGCTCGTCGAGAGACTAGCATTGCAAACGTGATGTTTATTCAAGTTATTGGGTGGATTACCTTGGTTACTCTTCTTTTTGTTTCGTTTAAAGAGGCTCTGTTGTTTTTTTGCTTCGGGCTTCGGGGGTGGAGGCACGGCTTCAGACACCAATGGCCAATCTTGTGCTGCCATTCCATCTGGGACGTCGTACCCCTCGATGCCCTCACAGAGCAAGGTCGAATGGCGTTTGAGGTCCAAATGCTTGCGACTCACAGCCTCATCTTGGCCGCACTCCCGTTCTCCTCCGCCGCTGCCTTTTCCCACAATCTCTGTTGAATGGCTTGTTTTGTGACTGATTTCCCCCTTCCCTTCTCCCGCAATATTGCTTTCACCACTGTGTGCCACATTAATGTCTGCTTCAGGTGAAGGACTTTCCTTGACCTGGACATTGACAGTAATTTCCGCCGGTTGCTCAGGCATCAGTTTCTCAGGTACCAGGCTGGAAGTGCCATCTAACACCGCCTCCAGCAGGTCAGAGTCTGAGAGGGAGGATGGGCTAAGAAACACGCTGCTCTCAGCCGAATCTAATGAAAAGCCATTTGTGACGAGACATGGTCCCTGGTCCCCTTCAGCCTGAGGCAGAGGTTGTGACACATCATGGGAAGGCACTACAGGTTGCGGGCCCCGTCTTTCCGGGGGTGCCTGCGTAGTCATGGCTGGCTCTCCTGGGAGAGTGCTGGGAGGTACAGCTGGTCCGCTTGATGCGGCACTCGGCGGCGCCGGGCGAGTCTCTTCTGATGGGCTGATGAAACCGTTCACTTCGCCTGTGCTGACCTGGTGACCCCCTGTCAGAGATTTGATGGGAGATGAAGTGGTGGCTATTTCTGCGGCTTCTTCGTTTGCAGGCTTGACACTTGACCCTGGGGGGGAGAAAGAGGCAGTTCTGACGTGGAAGGCAAACGTGAAGACGACATTTATTTTTGAAATGGTAGGGTATTTTTTCAGAGTGGATGGAATGCATGTACACAAAAGGAGAATAACAGCTCAACAAAAGCAGCAGAGCACAAATTAAAGAGGCAAAATTAGCAGCCAGGCTGTGTTGTGGCTCGCAGTTAAGCGGCGGGGCAGAGCAGAGCTGGGAGCTGGGAACTGCGGATGGGGGCCGCAGTCTCTTGTCCTTACCAGGTGGGCAGGTATCCCTACGCTTTTCACTAGAAGGTTGGCTTTCCGAATCGCACCTTGGCCTGGTCTTTCTGAGGCTGAAACCTTTCCTGATATCCGCCAGGAGGTGGTCGACGATGCAGCTGTCATCCTTTGGCACAAAGCCTCTCTTGACTGGGGGGGGGGAAGAAGGCTTGAATAACATACTATTCAAATAAACATGGAAATTTCTAGTCAAGTGACAGAAAGGAAGGCTGTGCACCACTCACTTATTTTTCCATTTTCTCCCTTCTGTCTCTTGGACTCTTCTTCTGCCAGCTGCTTCTTTCTCTTCTCAGCCTTGGCTGCCTGCTCCTTCCTCATTTTGTTTTCCTGTCATCATGAGAGAAAGGGTGTCACTCACTGCCAAGCACATTGCAATTTGTCTACATATCATTTGGACAGAGAAAATATTAACATTTCACAGTTTCTCTAATTATAATGATACTGATGATGGATCCAAAGACAACACCCCAATAGGAGGACCCGACGATGCAGCAAACGGATGCATGGTCAAAAGGACTGGCGCCAACAAAGCATCTTTTCTCACCTTCAGCGCCTTGATGAAAAGTTCTCGAAAAGTCCTCATGGTTCCAAAGAGTTCCTCAAGTGACAGCTTATTAGAATCCTCACACAAGTAGACGGCCAGCTCACTCCTCTGCTTGTCGATGTCAGCGAACTGTTCGCCTACAGCCCGACATGCCTCCACACTTTCCTGGAACAGAGAGGAGGAAGAAATTTGGAATGTGGCCCCTGCTGCCAAAAACAACACGAAAGTATTTTGGCTCACTTTGTGGGCAAAGCAGAGACTCTCTTACATCAAGAACTTCGGCATATTGCTCCTTCACCTCCTCCACAGAGTTGGCGACCTTCCTGACCGCTTCATTGAGTCGTTTTAGTAAGGCACTGGCTTCTGACTGAGCAGAGTCCAGATTAACTCTGCAGACAAAGTGGAGACATTTGTCATGCGTCTGTTACAGACCGCGAAGAACATGTGCTCGAGGAGATGTGAAATGTTTCCGTACCCTGCTGCTTTTTGACAGATCTCCATATCGTCTGGCAGCGCCAACAGCTCCGGGTGATCTACCTCTGCTTCCTTCGGAAAACAAGCCAGACAGTGGGGTAATTAAAACAGGTTCACGAGTAAGGTAACAAAAAAAAAAAGTGTGGCAGCTTAGAAGCAGTTTGTGCACCTCCAGGATGTGATGAAGCAGTGTAATGCGGCTCTTGTTGGCCTTGGTCTCTGTGAGCTTGAGCAGAGAGCTGATCTTGAAACCCTCTGCGTTGCCCGTGTGACTTCCCTGGAAGTAGACAGGATGGTTAAAAAAATGCAAGCACTGTCCAAATGCCAGTTTGATTAAAACATAAATGAGTAAGAAGCTCTTACATAATTGAGAAAATTCCCCACGTCGAGGATAAGCTTGCAGAAACTGGGTATGAGTGTGCTCGCTCTGAGAGCTGAGAAAATAGTGACATCTGCTTAGTCTTATTGCAAATTAGTACAATTTGTTATTACAGCAAAAACACAGCCGAAGACATTCAGTCGACTTACACTGGCAGGCCTCCTCCACCAGCTTGACTTTAGGTTTGAGCATGTCCAGCACCGATGATGTCTCCTCGCACAGCAACATGCACTCAATCCTCAACTGGTAACTGCAGAGACGGGCAAGAGGGCAAAGTAAGTACGGTGTGGTGAAAGAAAAAAAGAAAATTGGACAGAGGAAAATCATATACGCGGCACGCACATAATTAATAAACATGAACTGGAGATGACAGTTACCATGGCAGAGTGAGGAGGGAGTTGTAGAAGCGGTCAACATTCGCCAACTTGTCTTGTTCTCCTTGGAAGGACTTCAAATTTTCTATCTACATTTATTTTTAAAAAGGGGGAAAAAAAAAGGCACAAGACAGTGACTCAGACAGGCAATGTCATTTTAAAGTGTCCATTTTTAGAGTGAAGAACGCACACGTGTTGCCAGAACACACCTCATGCTTCTCTGGTAGAAGCTTCAGAAGCTGTTTCAGCACCTCCACGTCAAACTTCGTTCGGTCCCCGTTCCGAATCATGGTCACAAAGTCCTCATTTTTGCTGGACAGAGAAAATCAAAAATATTGAGGTGTAAAATAACGCAATATATATATATATATATATATATGTAAAGAAAACAACAACAACATGAAAATATTGCATGATATCTCACCATCTGAACTGCTTTAGGAATATGTTCAGGTTCAAGTTTTTCTTTGGATCAATGAATGTAATCTATTGGGGGGGAGGAGGTCGAGAGACACATTGATTATTCAGCTTCGATAATCAGGTGCGTTTGTTCGGAGCGCCGCAGCTCTGAGGAGCTGAGGTGTCGAGTGTTGACCGAGCGCACCTCTTTAGGCTCCTTCTTGACAGGAGCAGCTGCCCCCTTGTCTTTGTGCTCCGTCACCGGGAGACAGAACAGCTGCTCTATACTGCTGTAGTCCGGCTCCGGAGGAGGAGGCTCTTTCTGCACCGAGGCCCACATGGAGGGACCATCTGCGTGTGTGGAGGGAAGAAAGTAACCTGTCACGAGCTCATGTGGTCGTTTTGTACCCGACACCCCACCATGGTTTAAACTCACTTTTAAAGGGACGTTCCCGCCTCTCTCACAAAACACAGCTTTCAGATGGAGAGCTGTACATCCCAGTCCACTATTACATTCACAGGCCTTCTGTCGATTTATTTTACATAATATTGTTCAATTTAAGCAAATCAAATGGCTTGAGGGGGTGAATACCAACTAGATATATTGGTATATTGAAGATTTCTTTAATTCTTAGTCTAAGCATATATACTAATCAGCTTGACACTCTTAGGATTAGATTCAAAGATCTCAAAAAGGATATGAGCCCTCACAAGAATGTTTTATCCACTCACCAGTGACGGCGCGGAGTTTCTGCCAGTTGAGCTTTTTCATCCTGAGGGTGGGACATCGGTTCGTCTTTGCGGGCCCCATGCACCCCAGGGACTGGCTACTCTGAGCCACGATCATGCCCGGGGGAGGAGGCGGCGGAGGTGCCATGCCAGGTAAAGGCGGTGGCGGTGGTGGTCCGCCACCCCCCATCCCTGGTAGTGCTGGGGGAGGTGGCGGAGGAGGCATGCCAGGTAAAGGCGGTGGCGGTGGTGGTCCGCCACCCCCCATCCCTGGTAGGGCTGGTGGAGGTGGCGGAGGAGGCATGCCAGGTAAGGGAGGAGGTGGTGGAGGTCCACCGAGCCCTCCGGGTAGCGGCGGAGGTGGAGGTGGTGGCGGGGGCGGACACTGGTTGGAAGGTTGGAGCAGGGGCCCAGTCATGCTGGGGGGCAGAGGAGGCGGAGGGGGCGCAGGTGGAGGTGGAGGGGGGGCACAGAGTGGCTTCTGAGAGGACGTGGTGCCCTCAACAGGCTTCTCTTTGTCCGGATCAGTCTGCACGGACTTATCCACCATGCTCAGCTGCCCGTCCACTTCATGGTGATCGTCACAGCTCTTTCCTTTGGAGAACAACAGTCGCTGCATGATCTTCTCACAGGACTGCATCTGAGCTGGAGCACAGACACACAACACACACGAATGAATCCCATCTGAAATGACTTCCCTCACTAAGCTTTCAGCAATCCCATCACCGGCCTCGACTGCATCACTAAGATCCATTTTCCATGATGACCACTCCCCTTTGCACATTAATAACCAAGGAGGCCATTAGCCTGTTTTCAAAGTATTGACCTATAGTGAGTGTATTGTTGCTTCAGTGTTGACTCACAGTCCTGGGCCAACAGTGAGGCTCTGTTTGTAATGGCCTCCAGAGCCAGCCAGATATCAGGGCGACTGGGCCCCAGCACCAGCAGCGTCTGCAGGATGGACAGCAGCTGGAAAGAGGCTGGGGAGCTGCTCACCTGCGCGCACACACACACGAACACATGCTTATAGACAAATTAAAAAGCCTAATCATGGTTACACCATCTCAATTCACAGTGGGAGATGATGAAACCAGTCCGCTCTCACCTCGTTGAAGAGAGTAGTGAAGACCTCCAGGTGATTGCTCATGTCAATGCCTCCGTACACCCGCAGCAGCTCCTCTTCATCTTCAGCCATTGCCTCTTCAAAAGCTTCACATTGAATAATCAAGTCTTCATCCTCCTGCTCCCTGCGCACCGCACGCGCGCACACGCACGCACGCACACGCACGCACACGCACGCACACACACACACACACACACACTTACATTGCCATTTCACTTCTATAAAAAAAGAGCCAATGACAAGGACCTTTGCTCAAACTGCTGAAAATGAATGGACACAAATTGCAAAAATCTTTTCCCCGAAAGAACTGCTCTACTTGCAGTGATCGCAGACTCGGCCATCTAAAACGCAGCATTTCATTTACTGTCATTTATTATTTCATTTATTGCTTTTAAAAAACGTGTGAACAACAGAAGGAGGGCTCACCTTAACTTTGGCAGAATATCAAGTAACTGAAGCCCTGCAGGACGACAATAAGACAGCTCTGAGTACATTCAATTTTCAGTTTTTAAGAAAGTTATTCTTTAAAAAAGGGAGCATCACACATCTCTGCTCGGTGACAAATGTTAGTTTTTCACAGGTGAACAATCACAGAGGAGGAGTGGCCAATCAGATGGTTTGATTGGTCCAAGGTGGTGGATGGAGTATATAAAGTTATAGGGATTGTACTCATTTGCCAAGAATCCTCACGTGCATCACTTCACAGGCAGCTTGGTAGGGCAGTGGTTAATACCTGGGGCTCAAGGGAAAAAGGTACTGGGTTCAAGTTTGGGTGTTACTGCGACTCTAAATTAAATTCTGTCGGTTGTCTCAATGCATTCTGGGACTCCACTGGGGATAATCTGCTACAGAAAACAGATGGATGGATGGTGAGTTTCATTGAGTTGGGAAAATCACCACCTTCTGATGGTGTGATTTAATCGGTGTTCGCCGTGCCAAACTGAAGTATTGGATAGTCACTGGTGATGTTGTGAAATGCATGAACACACACAATGCTACCAACACTTGAGGTTTTACTGGCGTTTTGTCAAAGTGAGAATGAGGTCATTGGACCTATTCTTAGATGGACCCAGAGGCAGAGATATTTTGTAATAGAGCGCCGACTGATTGCGTGATTTTTGTTGCGCCACCAATTCCCCCCTGCGTGACCTTGCTCGTGATGCGACTCCAGACTAATGATTGATTGTGAAATGGCAGCTGAATGGACTACCCACCGATAAACTCCTTCCTCATCTTGTCTCGGTGCCTGAGGATGTCCGTCCCGAAGATGAGGGCGTTGATGACACTGAGGAGCGTGACCATGTACGGGACGTTGTCAGTCGCCTGCAGCTCGTTCATGATCACGCTGAAGCGATACTGCTGCGTCTTCACGCCCTGAGGAGGGAAATCAAGTGAAGGTGTAAGTAGGACCCAGTGAGACCGTGATTCTACCACAATTAGGATTGTACACATGACCTGCCAATAGAGGGCGCTGTTACGTGATTTATTTTTCACACATGATCTGAGATCATTTGAGGTAAATCCTACTTTAAAAAAACAAAACATTACCCTCTTATAGGTTCATCCACTTGCCTTGTAGTGATCCAGGGAATCCAGCGCCAGGCAATGTCCGTCGGTAGAGAACATGCTGAGGGCTGCAAGCAGCTCAAACACCTGCTTCTTCACCATGGTGTTGGAAGTATCCAAGGCTGTGGGGGCATCATGATCGGACACATGAATACAGGTTGAACGCTCACGTGTCCCGTCTGTCTGTCTGAAGGCAAACCTCTCTCCCTGCTCTTCCCTGACTTGTGTCTAGACCCAACTTTTTCCAGCAACTCCTCTTGAACTTTGCCCTCTGCGGTGTTGTGCTGGAGATACACATGTGGGGTTTTTTGTGTCGGAGTTTGAAGGTGGCGGGGAATTCCAATAATGAAATCCAAATTTTTTACAACTCCATGCATTTTCTAAGGATGTCCTGAAGCAGAGCTTAATGACTCATCCCTGAATGCGAGTACATTCAGCTCAGCAGGGTGAGTCACAGAGAACCATCCAATCAATTCACCAATTCAACATGTTAAATAATATGTAAGAAGCAACTGCTGCCTCTGGTCTTTGAATATGACGTTTTTCTGTCATTAATAGGATGATTTAAATATCTTGACCAAATTATCTACTGTAATGCAACATCCATTTTCTGAAGTAGCTTTTCTGTCCTTGGATTGTTTTGTTTTTTCATATACAAAATCTGTATAGTGGACTCGGGTACCTTTTAAATAAAAAAAATAATTCAATTTATTAAATCAGATGAACATGATGTGAAAGTAATTTGCAGTGTGTGTGACTGTTTCTCAAATGTAAAAGTCTGATGCGAGAGTGGTCAACCTTGTGAGAGCTTCCGAATGTATCCCTCGTTGTCTATGATGAAGTGGATCCCTGCCGAGGAGTTCATGACTGACCGCACGCAGCTGACGCAGGTGAGCTGCAGCAGGGCGTCGGCGATGCGAGAGCATCCGCGCCCCGAGAGCCGGTCCAGGGCCTCCAGGAGCAGGTCCAGCCCGCTCAGCTCCAAGAACTGGACCATCCATGTCTGGTCGCTGCCTTCCAGGCGTCGCTTCAGCCCAGAGTAGTTGACCACGGTGGGAACTTGCAGCAGCCTGATGCACAGCTCTGGGTCGGCGCTCTCCAGGTTGGCCTCCTGCTGGCTGTCTGAGTCCTGCGAGGAGCCCAGGCGATCCCTGACCGCAGCCCACTTCTTTTTCCCATCTGACTTTCCGGACATGATGGCTGGTAGGACTGTGGAGGGAGAGGGGGGGAAAATGTTTGGTTGGCGCAGTTGAAAATAGACATTTTCCAATGGCGGTAATCGACTGCTGATGGTGTCTGTTTGCGCTGATATCGAATGATTTGTTGCTCAGTATACAAGGTCGTCATCACTATCCAGAACACAGGAAGCAGGCAAAACAAGGGGTTATCGGAGAGAAACAGAAGTGGAAATGATAGCTCTGCAGTTTGTGGGTGGGCAAAAAGACATGTCAGCAGGCCAGTCATCGATGGCGCAGCCGGGAAAAATTCCAACATAATCCTGCTTGAAAGACAAGAGAGTCGCCTTCAGCTCTTCAATGGCACAAAGCCAAGCTCAGTGCCGTCTGGCCACTGTGTACAATAAATACATGTATTTCAAGATCATTACTGGTGAATACATAGGAACCAGTGTAGAGAAAACATCATACCCAAAATGTGTGTGTGTGTGTGTGTGTGTGTGTGTGTGTGTGTGTGTGTGTGTGTGTGTGTGTGTGTGTGTGTGTGTGTGTGTGTGTGTGTGTGTGTGTGTGTGTGAGAGAGGAAGACTTGATTATTGGTACAGCCTCCCCTTGTATCAACTTGTCAAACTCCAAAGGTTCTGAAAAGCACCAACTTGCTCGGAGGCAAATCCACACTTAATGACTAATAAAATTAACAGGAAAGGGGGGGGGGGACTTTCCCTCTCAGTTTCAAATTGTTTCCTCTGTCTGTACTTTTTGGTCCTGTAAAGATTGACAGTTTTTAGTGTTCCTCTGTCTCCTGTTGTCGAGTTCACACTTGGCAAGGATAAGATATACAGATGAGGCACTGAGTGATGAGCGGCACGCAAACACAACGCTCGGCGGAACGGTCACTTTCATAAGAGGGTTTCTAACTTTGACCATTCCAGACGCTGTAAGGCTCTGCTGGGGTGTCTGCCTTAGTCGCTGCTTCGTTGCAACCTGTTTGCAAATGACTTGCATCGCTCCCTTCTCAAAAACTGAATTCACAGGGAACAGAAGCGATGACTTGTGGGGGGAAAAAACAGCAGACAAAGCGGATTTCTATTCACTCAGTCGAGTAAATGTAAAACGAGGCGTTCCTGACATTCATCGGCTCTGACTGCACAGTTTAATCCTTCTCCCAGCCTGAGAGTTACCGTGGCAGCCACCAGGCAGACAATGGTGCTTTTTAACATTTTTTTTTACAATAGGCCTCCTCAGAACTCTTTAAAGAGCTGCGCACACAAAATGGTCGGGATGCTCCCTGCCCCCCTTTCAGCCTGGTAGGAGTTCTAACATTTGGACACTGTCTGATGGGTGAGCGCGTTGTGCTGTCATGTTCTGTGTGAGAAGGGAACCAGAAAGCTGCGAGTTGACGCTGGCAATCGCGAGAAATTTCACAATCGACGAAAAAGGTTGTGAAGCTGCTGAGCTGAGAGTTGAAGTGAAAGGGATAGGAATTTCTGCCAAGAAATGGTTGTGACTAAGACACAAGGATTGTGTGCGTGTGTGAACATTTCAGAGGGAAGGAAAGAACTTTCCTGGGACAGGAAACTCGGCTCAGCACAAACTGGCGCGGCAGCTCGTGTTCCTCTTTCGGAACTTCCATTTCCTTCGTGAAGGTCTTGATCTGATCCCACGCCCAGGGACGCTCGGCTCGTACACACAAACATCTGTGTTGCGGCGCGTCAGGCGCCGTCGTCAGAGATCGACGGCAAGCGGCAAAACAGCAGGAGGCATTTTGTGTTTTTGGGCACGAGCAAAAAGCAACTCTCACTTGCTCTCGGCGGCTGCCAGAGCTCCCACATGTCACACTAATAGCAGGCTGATTCACTGCGCACAGAAACAGAGCCCCACTCATCTGTCCTCTGGTCGGGCCGCCCACACGGCAGCCCACTGCTGCTGCTCAGCATCGACACTTGGGACCGGGCAGAAACATCTTCACAGATATTGTTTTTCCCTACAAAGATATAGATGTAGACATTAATTGCATCTGGTGGACTGTGGTTGTAGCACATCTTGTCAATTCAGTTTGGTTTCCGTCTCCACTGATATGCCAAGATTTAGTGAGAAGATATGGGCCGAGGAAGACCTACTGGGACATGACATCTACGCCCTGAAAAACGACAACCGTCTCGGTTCACCTTAAACACATGTTAACATCTGGATCCCGGCGTTGCCAGTTTGTCCACACTGTAAATCCTTACACAGTATTTGCAGAGTGATTACCACAAGGCACATCTGGAAGTCATTGAACTCCCATCCCAGCCTCCAGTCCTCCCCTCTCTGCTATTCAGGGGAGTGACTGGAAGTGGCCTCAAAGTCTACAGGCACACATCTGGTGGATGATTCCCAGAATCATTCCCAGAATCTCGGGGACTGATTGCACATATGCTCGTTGATAAAATAAATAAATTTTAAAAAAACACAGGTGGCAGTGCATTTCCTCCAAACACAGCCTTAAAACTGCGATCCTCAGCTCAAGTGTTGTTTCCTCTCCTTCTCCCTCCCTCCCTCCCGTCTGAAGGCTCAGAGAGGATCAGTCGGTCGGACACGGGGAGGAACGCTGCTGGCGGCTGTTGCCAGTCTGCATTATGTCACATCGCCACACGTCATCCAAAAAAAAAAAAGGGACATGAAATACAGAGGCGTTAACGGTGCAACGTCGATTATTATTATTTTTTTTTAAATGTTCCACTCCCACATGCCAGGAGATGTAACCGGACTGATCATCTCACAGTGACGAGAAAAAAAAAGACACCAGGGAAAAAAATCCCCCCCCCCCCAAAAAAACCCCAATAATCAAAAGGCTGATTTCCACCTCCACCATCACATGTCGCATCCTAACACTGTTGACACCTTACAGATCGCCCGCGGGGGCAGCGGGACACCTCACCTGCTCTTGTCCCATAGGCTCACACGCGTCCTCCGCTGTGGTTCAGGAGGAGAAGCTCTCTCAGCCTCCGGGAGATGAGACCTGTGGCGGCTCGGCCCCTGTCTGTGGCGGTGGGATGGCACCGCTTTCAAAAAACTGCTTCAGCCCCCGAGCTTTTCACTCACCCGTGAGAGACTGGCGGTGGCAAGCGGACGCACTGCTGAGCTGACACATCCGGTAAACACCTTCAGAATAAAACACCAATGCGTTTGTATCATTTCTGTGCCGCCAACTCAAACTGTCCAAATGATGTAATGTTGTTTTTAAAAAACAAAACTGGATTTGGCTAAGTGGAAAATAAAATGACTGAATGAAACTTATGAAAGAACAACCGTCTCCTAAAGCAAGAACAACACAGCACTCAATCGTGTTATCATAAACCCTCCACAGGGGAAAATAAAAACGCCTAAGATACATCATTTAAAAATTAGCCCAACAGATGCTAGCTCATTAAGCGTTGCCATAGCAACACAGTAGCCTCTGTGTGGCTCAATTAGCACTAAACTGATCACAGAGCAGGTTAGTTCACATACGGGCTACACACATGCATAAAACGGCGAGTGTAAATATAGTGTCTAACGGAAAATCCTCAAATAAAGGTAGCCTACTGGAACAATGGGGTTTATAGCAGACCGACCATACATCTGAAACTTACTGATGGTTTTCTAATAACTTAATCAATATATACCAAATACTTTCCCGTACACACTCAAATGCGTTTGTTTATTTTGAAGGCGGAACAGGCTTACTTCCGGTCTGAGTGTGCTTCTTGTGCAGCTTGAAGCTGTTTGCGATGCTGACTACTAGCAGCCAGCAGTCGGGCCCTCCTCACACACTCCCCATCCCATCAGCTGCATCTGACCTCCGGCTGATAGTGGCTGCTGGAGGGAAAATATAAGTTTCCTGATTGTCCATGTTTGTCAGTCGACGACTTTTGACTGTACAGGATGCCTGCCACAGTGACACAGGACATTACTATTATCATTGAGTTCATGTGGCGTCATCAGATACAGTAAAGACACAATGCCCAGCCCTCAGGGTGAGTGTACAGTAGGTACCCTTAAGAGCCTTGTGAGGCATTCAAACAGGATTCTACCTCTTTAGGTCTGATGTTGGACTTTTATGACAATATAAACCAGATCTCCTTCCATCTCCCAGTGAAATGATACACATTTAACCCATCTAACTTTAATGACAGGGATAAAGACAGGCATAAGTCAACCTGTAGCCCACACAGTACCACCAGAGCATGGGGAATTCAATTCAGTAATTTCTTGATTATCTCGCACTGTAGAGTCAAGACTTACTTTTGTGAACCAAATGTTCCAGTAAGTAAAAATGCTGATGTTCATGGTTTGCACTTCTCCTTGAGGACTGTAACGATAAACTAAGATCGGATTAAATTTTATTTCTTTAATCAAAGTTCGATGTATGCACAAATCTTCAATTAACTTTCCAAGTTACCTATACGGAATCACACAATCTTTTCTGTCACAGTGACAATGATGACTTCAGTTTGGTTGAGGACATTTTCTTGAGAATTTGTAGTTGTGTTGCTGCAGTGCAGCTGTTATCATCCCCCCATGTGACTCGAGGCTATTCAGCTCGCCGGCCTTTCAGTGCCTCAGACAAAGGTAGCTTTGTGGTAGTTGTATTGTTTGGACTGCTGTCGGTCTCCTGTCCCAAAAGTGTTATCCCCGTCAATCGTTTTGCTCATCAAATAAATGGCCTTCTCTTGGGAACACCACAGAGAATCAGCAGCATGGTTTACTCATGTTACAAGTGCAAAGGATGTGCGGGGTATCGCAGAGGATACGCACAGCATCACATTTAAAATAATGCTGACTTGACTGAGCAGCGTAGACTGAGCAAATATCACAAACTCATCACCAGAAGTCCACACTGGAGCTGAGCAAATAAAACAGGATCGTCAAACACATTTGTTTGAATCAAACGTCGGATCTTCAAAGTCAACGTGAACACCATTGTCCCCTATTTCCATTTATTGTTTGACTGTTTTACACATGCATAAAAAAACAGCGCATTTTTCAACCAGGGCTTCTGCCAAAAAAACTGACCCTTATTCCACCAGTCCTGCTAAAAGCAATAACAGGGTATGTCTTGTGCCAGTGTTTACAGGATTTAGGTTCACAGTGTTTGTCTGGGGCATCCTGAAGGAAAAGGAAGCAGATTAGATGTGACATTATGGGCTGATCCCGCTGGTGTCAATAGGAGGCTGGGACAAAGTTCCTTGGGCTATTCACCCTGAGAGAAGACTCTTTTTTGAACAACTTAAGTTGACAGAGTGAGCATAACATTTCCAGACACTTTGCAAATGCAGTTGGCATTACTCAATATTAGAAAAGGAGAGCAGTTCATAGACATGTCAGGGCATGTCCCTCATTCTGCATTACTCCACAGGACACAATGCCACTATTGATCATTTTGGTTAAAAAATGTGGTGATAACAGTGGTGAGGAAAGATGTGACCACAGAAACGTGTCTTTAATATTATGTTTACAATCCTTTTTTCCACGTCAAAGCAATATTATCATAATACAGTGTACTTAAGTCCCCAAGCACAGCCAGTTTTAGTGAGTATTAGTATTAGTAACCCTATCTATAAACAAATCATATGCAAACATTGGAAACATCATCTAGACCTTGTTTCTACTTCAAAAAACGCAGAGAAGTTTAAGATATAACTATCAGCTTTAAGTATAAGGAAAATAAGAAAGTTGTATATAATTGACATATGTTTTTTTGAAAAATGTTGCACCACACAGGCCGACAGCCCCAAACTACTCTAGAGAGGCCTAATCATAACTTTTCAAAAATACTGCAACATCTGAAAAACACATATGAGATGGTCAAGGGTGAAAATGTGAGAAATGAGAAGCACTGAGTTTTTTCTCATAATAATCTCATAATCTCATAACCGGCACAAGGTGTCTGCAAGTTTAATGATGTGTAACCAAAGACTTAAGCTAGCTAAACTATTATTCAACTGTAAACAAAGGTGGAGCTCTGCTGCCCCACCTCCCTACAAAAAAAGAAGAAGGATGTAAACCGGTGTAATACTATATTGACATGCTTATGTTTTAACTGATATTGGCCTAGCAGTACACACACAAAAAGTATGGGTGTTTACGTCAGCAGAATTGCAATAATTGCATGCAATGCGTAAATGCAATATTTAGTGAGGAAATGTGTCTGTGACAAGAATTTCAACAAAGGGCTGTGTGTACTCATCACAACGATCTGATGTGTTGCGGGTTTGATTATAATATAAAAAGTTACACAACAGTTTAAAATGTGGATTTGAGGGAGCCTTTGTAAACAAGTTTGTTATATGCTAGTGTTTTGTTTGAAAAATAATGATCTTTATCCTCCTTACTGTATAATCTGTATTTTCTCCATTTCCTTGTCTGTATAATTCATTTTCCCAGCAACACCTTCCGGCTCCTCTTGAGGAATCCTAGTCCAGCATAGACAAAAAACAAACAAACAAAAAAGACAATATTATGACACCAGTAAACTATGAATATATATGTATATGGATTTAAACTCAAAATGCTAACTGGGCCTGGTAGGCAGAAGAATCACTGTAGGCTACTAAAAATGAAATGAATTTGAAGAAGAAGCTGTGTAGTGAACTAGTGAAGAGTGAAGAGACTGATCTTTCACTGGTTAACAGCACTCAAATAAATCACGGCGAGGTTAAATGGGTTTAAACGGCCCAATATAGCCACTTTTAGTTGTAAATGCTACAGTAAAAACGCTCAGAGGACCACGAATACGAACCTGCAAAATCAATATGATGGGTCTCACAGTACATTTTCTTTGGGTTCCAGCACATTTGGGTGTAGTAGGAAATGAAATTGCAGACAAAATTGCAGAGCAGGCGACCAGGAAAACACAAATTGACATCACGGTGAACATTAGCACAACAGAAATTAGGGGAATGATAAAACAGAAATTGAGAAGCATTTGGTAAAAACAGTGGGAGAAGGAAAGGAAAGGGAGATGGTATTACAGAGTCCAAAAGAAAGTGGGAGAGATGAGAAGTACAAGAAGAAGTAGAAAAGAGGAGACAATCATTACAAGACTCAGATTTGGGCATACTGGACTTAAGAGTACACTATTCAAAATAGGAAAACATAACTCAGGAAACTGTGACAATTGCGGGCAAGAGGAAACAGTAGAACACATCATAGTACACTGTCAAAAATATGGGACAGAGAGAACACGACTCAGACAGAACCTGAGAAAGCTTAAGATTAAACTGAATATTTTACAGCAAGATTCACATAACGAATGTTATAGTCATTTAATACAGTACCTCAGGGAAATAAACGTGTTAGGGAGAATCTAATCATATTGTACGTTTTGTTTTGGTTGTTTTGTTTTGTTTTGTTTGGATTTGTTTTTAGTGATTCCAATCCACACTCCTTACCAGTTGGTGGCGGTAATTCACCATTTCCTTGATTGCCAACCGCCATAAAACAGTAAGAGAAGAAGAAGAAGAAGAAGAAGAAGAAGAAGAAGAAGAAGAAGAAGAAGAAGAAGAAGAAGAAGAAGAAGAAGAAGAAGAATAAGAGGAGAAAACAGCCGATCAAAAAACTACGTTTCCCATGTTGCATTGCGCACCCCACATCCACATCTGACGTCAAACTCGTGCTGCCTGCAGCTACTAGCCAAACGTCAACACTGCGCTCACGTTTTGTCATTCTTCTGTGTATGTACTGTAGCTTTCCTCTCGGCAGACATGTCCGGAAAGGCCAAGGACATCCTCAAAATGGACCTGTACGGTTTACTCGGCTGTGACATCACCGCTACAACGAAAGAGGTGCGTAAACGAGCTAGCTGTGAAGCTAGTCGGAGGACACCCCAGCTACAGTACGGATGAATTAGCCGCTCCTGTTTGTGAGCGCACTGCGGACTGGAGGGTGTTTGTATTGCAACACGATACAGTTCTTTTACCGGTTGGCTCTTCACCGGAGTGCTGCATGTGTTTTGACGAAGTTGTGTGTGAGGAGAGGTTTCTGTCTGGAGGCTTCGATAGCTTGCTAGCGACGGAGCTTAAGCTGGAGCTTGTGTTTGTATGGTGCGTTCGTGTATAAGAACGCGACACAATGCTATTTCTGGTCATTAAAAACGCAATGAAAGTCAAGCGAGACGTCACAGTGTATTTGTAATGAGACTCCAGGTGATGACACTCCAGGTTGCATGAGACAAGGAAGACCAACCGGCTAATGGCTAAAACGCAGTGACCAAAAGACGCCACTGGGCGGCGACGTTGCAGCGGTTAAGTCTTCGGCATCACCGTGGACGTGACACGACGAAATGCTTTTGACATGAGGATGTGACTTTAAGTTCCAAATAGTATGGATGCGAAATGAATTTCGTGCCTACCACCCCAGTGCATATTCTCTATCTGAAACTAAATCAACCACACGGTCTACATATAAGGTCGGAGTGATAATATGATTAAATGTGATGATGTATGATTCTGACTAAGTGGAGTGTACTGCTGTGATACCGAGGGCAGCTTGATTATAAAAGCTTATGTGTGTGTTTGCTTCCACCTACACACCAATGACAGAGGGCCTGAATTACATTTCGTGCCTGCATGGATTTTACATTTATGTAGAGGAGAATTGAAGAGTCTTCCTGGGAATCTTCCCTCTACATTTCACTTTCCCAGCCCTAGAGCGGTTCACCATGATGTCCCCCCGAAATCCAGCGCTTCTCCCCCCACGACCACCGCCCCTCACAGTTTCCAGCATGCAGAATCCACAGTCTCGAAGGGAAATTGTGTTTGCTGCCAAGACGAGGGAGCAAGTTAATTTCTTAATTGGATTTCAAAGTCCTGTCCTCCCCAGAGGATTATCTTGGAGGAAGTTGGCGGTTATGGCTTGGACAGAACTGAGACTCCAAAATGCAGGAGGCTGGTTCTCTGAGGTCTGGTGATGGTCGAGAGAGATAGCAGGGGTTTTCTTCTTTTTGTGTGCGTGTTTGTAGTGCATTGTGCTCCGGCGTTGGGGCTGAAAAAATCAATCAAGTGTGAGCAGACAGATGTCATCAGAAGGGCTACTTATCCCGGTTGTTTGGCCCGCTGCTCCACCGCCACTATCAAGCAAGTTGTTTATCCCAGAGTGAGGGGAAGCTCATCCCCGAGCCTGTATATGTGGTCCCAGCCACAGCTTGTAAAACATTGCCTTGACGTAGACGATTTGGGTTCTGCATCTCCTCCGGGTTCTGTTGTAGCATCTCCTTCTAATATCACTGGTGACCTTCCTCTGAGTTTGGCTGTCTGATAAATACTGATTAACACTGGCTTGTCAAGGCCTATGATTTAATGACTATACGTTCTTTATCCTTGTAGTGCTAAAGAAGACTGTTGTTGAAGGATGGGCACCATTTAGAGAGTTGTGCCCATGTATATCAGCAGGCCTTGGGCGATAATTGTCTGTGTGTGTTATACCTACCACAGACTACCTAGTAAAATGCTGTCAACAGCCAAGACCACAAAACATTCCTTGTGCTTCCTTCAGCTACTTAAATCATAGTGTACCTGGTGCGTTGCAGTGTATGAGATGTCTGGATGATTTACTTCCAGAAAGGCAAATGTTCGCATTGCACTTAAAAAGTGCATTGTTACTTCCTTGAGTGTCAGTTTGGCCAGGGCAGGGTCTGCAAATCATGATTGCCATTGCATCCCATGGTGCACTGGGGCACATCATCCATGACAAAATCTTGGGGCTTCAGGGGGTTTAGGTCTTTCAGGTTCAGATTGCATCGCCCATGTGGTTTAAATGCATTTAATCTTTGGTCCACACTCGTACAGTATATCAGACAAAGCTTGAATGATAATTGTGCTAATTTTCAATCAAAGCTACTGTGGAATCCTTAGTCTGGTCAACTGAATTTGATCGTATCATCTTGTATTAATAATACTGAATTAATGCCTATTTCGCCAGGGTGGTTTCATCGGGTTCCCAAGCACCTGGAGAATCTGACAGATTCTCTTCATTACATTAAATTTTTCTTATTGCTCTCAGCCCACTCTTTCTCCATACGTTCACGTCCTCTCTGCTCCTGTCCTCGCCTTCCTCCTCCCTGTTATTATTTTCCTCCAGCTGATAATCTTCTGTAAATAGCAGAGTATTGTAATTAAAGAGGATGGGCCCAGAGCAGATCATGCAGCTAATCAGCCACGCAGGCTAGGGGCCCTACCGGGGCTGTGCTGCGGTCGTACCAGCACCAGTTTGTCAACTATAATTGGCACCAAAGAGCAGTTTAATGAGGACAAGATGTGGGCATGTCGTTAAGACTGTGGCAGGCAGCGATCAGGGCGACACAGAGAGTCTGTGTTTGGCTGGCTACTAACTGTTGGTCTGCTGTCGGCCTGCTGCAATATCAGAGTCCCTAATTCTTTGGTTCCTCCTTCTGCAAACTGAGCTTTTTGAAATAACTGAGATTTTTCCCATTCAGTTTGGGACCAGGACAAGTGACAATGTTGAACGGAAGTAATAAGAGGACAAAGCAGAACCTTATACTAACATTGTCATTTTTCGCCTCTTACGTTTGTACAAGGGACAACACTTAATTTAAGCCAAGGAGTCTTGTATGGTCTTCTCCTCTTCTCTGCACGTCAAGAGCCAATTCTAAAAGGTCATGGTGAACTGCACAACGATAATTGCCACTGTAAACCACTGGATTAGTCCTGTAGAAAGATGCCACTCTGATCTGAGAACTCTTATCCACACATGTGCTTACCTCTTCAAAAGTTGGCCCGCTTTGGCTTCTAGTCTGTTGGACCAAAGGGCTTCAGGGTCTTCCAGCATCAATTAAGGCTTGCGTGTCACGGCATTGATGGGAGTAATCATGTATTATTTAACGAAACAGCACTGGAAGTGCAGTCGAGACAAGATATCGTGGAGGATGCTAGAGGGAGGGAAGAACAAAAGAGGAGGAGATGGAAAAAAAATATGTGAGAAAGGGAAGGAAAGATAACTAAGTAAAACGTGGAGAAGCATGTTTGTGTTAACTTCGCCTTCAACTGAGCCCAGCGAGACAAATATGATGAAGTGCAACACTGCAGCTCTCTTCCAGAACAGCGCAGACGATGACAGGTTTTACATGTCAAAGATCTCAGCTGATGGTCAGACTTTTGTCCTGGCAAAGTTAAACATCTGCAGTGTTTACAGCAGATGTGGTGACATGTTTATCTTGTCAGGTGGCTGCAGGTGATGAAGAACATGAGAAGCAGAGTGAGTGTGAGCTCAGGACACCGTGTGTCCTCTTAAAAGAACATTGCAGTGGTTTCATTTCAAATTACACATGATTAACTTCACAGCTGCGCACCGTGATACTCTGCTTTACAAATCATATTTTTTTTCTGACAGTCATGGCAATCCACTATATTGAATGAATTTCTGCATGGCATAAAAAAAAAAAATTAGCTCACTCACTTGTGAATCTTATTTGTGTAAGCATTAAGGTGCATTAGTATTTTTGTCAAAATTACATTATTGTTGTAAAGTAATGCAATGCAAAAGTCAGTCTGCACTTAAACTACATTACCATGCAAAGGTGGAATACACCACTCAAGCAGTTGTTGTCCATAAAAGCAGCCTCTTTTTCTCTGAAGGAGTTTTACATAAACCGGTGGAACATGGAGTTTGCCGTTCACACATGAAGAAAGAGATTGTCCGAGTCAGACACGTTTACAACAGCAGGAAAATTTCCAGAACAGCCGGTGGATGATAGCCTGGGTAGAGCGCTCACACTCTCGTCCTGATTCTTCCGGAGATTTTCCGGCTGTATTCTCACATGGGTTCAGTCGGACTTTCTCCAGGTATTTTAGGCAGGAAAAGTTACAGAAAATGTCTGGGGCAACATTTGTGTTCTCGCATTTTGCCCCTCTGGAAAAGTTAATGAAAATGTCCGCACATCAGTGCAGTTCTGAAAGCAGCTTATGTTTTGTCAAAGCATTGACTGAGTTGCATAAGGCAGGGAGTTCTCCAGCGGTCACCACTGGCTGCCAGTTGCTAAGGCTTGGTTCCCAAAGGTTCCAGAGAGCGGAACAGCTTTTTCTTTTTTTCATACCTGTATGTCGATGAACGACGGCAAACTTGAGCTGCAGTTTTCATTCCCTCGTACCTTACCAAAACTTTTTGTGGAGAATTGGGCAAAGATTTGATGGCGAGCTCAGAGGGGAAAAAGGGAGAAACAGACAGAGCAAGACGAAAAAGGGGAAATTGTCTTAGTCCATCAATAGGCATATGTGTTTAGTGCCAGTCCTTAGCCCTGCTTGTGGGCTTTGAACTGTAGAAAGGCGCCGTGTGCCAAGCAGCTAGACTCAAAATCCTTTAATGATGTCTAGTCTCTCAAAGCCCTCTCAGTGAACCACGTTCTCATATACAGTGGGAACTATAATGAGAAAAAAAAATCTGATTATTAAGATATAGAAGAAAAGACTTGTGACATTTGGGAGCGGTCTGAGCCATGATAATCTCCAGTGGGGGTTCACTGTAGCTTTTACATAATCAAGTGAAGGCCTAGTAAATCTTATTTTTACCTCGGACAATGGGCATCTAGCTTAATGGGTCTAAGATGACTTGTGTTGGAGACTTGTCGGAGTTGCTGTCCAAAAGGCTCGGACGCTGATGGATTACACCATTCTGCTCCGCTCCCTCAGTGTTGTGCAGTTCTCCCCAGTAAAGTCGGCTCTGTATGTCTTGGCGCGCAGTCCGGGGCTAAAATTGTGCAAAACAACAAAGATGGACAAAGGCGTCCAATGCAAACGTTTTCCAGGCCCGAAGCAGGGAGCTCCCAAAGTCTATTGCCTGTAGCAAACTGTCAGGAGATTGATTTGTGCTCGGCGGGGGGGTGTATTTCAAAAACATGCAAAATTGGCATGTCTGATTAAGACTGGTGTGTTTGTGTCTAAGCCTCGGACGTATGGGGGACGCATGTGCCAAATCCTTAGCATGCAAAGCATATATTTTGAGTGTGTTTTTTTTGGGTTGTGTGCAGAAAGCTTCTTCACCGCACTCTGCAGCACCTTCTGGTCTCCACGGAACGTTTTCCTGCTTCCCTTCCTTCTCCAGAGGAGCAGAGATCTAATGAAAACCATCTTGTCATTAACTGGTCCCTAGAAGGACAAATGAATGTTTAACATTCCAAGCAGTGACCTGGAGTAAAAAAAAATATATAACTAAAGCCTCATATGACATTATGAAAGTATTGTTTCGTTTATCCATTTGGTTCTCCGAACCCCCCAGAAAGCCTAATATACTAATTGTGTCCTTCTCAGATTTGTTATAGACAATGGCACTCTGTTTGTGTATGTTATTGCAGCTCTGGAAAAAAAAAAAAAGTTTGAATAAAGATGTACTAATACCAGGCTGCAACTCGGACCACATTTATCTTGCAAACTGGCAGTGGGCCTGACAATAGTCTTGTGTGGGTAATTCACTGTGCAATGTGCGCCGTGGTGGTTAGATTCCATTAATAACATGTCGAAGGGACACGAAGCAGAGGAGCAGCTCAGGTGTTGATTTGACTCAAACAATGCAATCTCAGACTTTTATTCAAATGTACCATATTTCACCCCCAGTGCTTCCATGTCAGAATCTCACTATTTGAGCTATTATTTCAATGGGACAATCATTTTTTAAAATCCATACTTTGTTTTTTCTGTGCGAGGAATGGCAGGATTAAAAAACAAATGGTACTGAGAATATGAATTTAACATTTGAATGAGCAAAATATGTGCTCGAGTGAAGGATTAGTTCTCTTTGTGTCCTAATCAACATTTTCCCCTCCACCATAACTTATTCTGTTTCTCCCGTAGATCAAGAAAGCTTATCGACAGAAAGCCCTGACATGCCATCCAGACAAGAACCCAGACAACCCAAAAGCAGGTGAGTGGGCCAGTTAGTGATTTGTATCTGTGTTTGCGTCTCTTCACCTTCTCCCCATTGTGAGGTGAGCCACAGATGTCTGTAAGTTGCTGAAGAGCTGGAACAAGATGTATGATTTGTTTTTGCAGTCTGCATTGTTTTCTGAAGAATTAGGATCAATTATCTGACTGAGCGGTCATCAAGCTCCAGAACCCAAAGTGAGTCCTCTAGACTAGCACTCTCAGCTATTCTAACCCTCCCGACAGCGTAGTGCGGCCACAGTGCTGTTTAGCAAGTTTTACCAAGTCTCGTGTCACTTTCTAGCACGGCAGGACCAGCCAAACACCACCACGACCAGCACCACCACCACCACCAGTGTTTCCACAATCCCTCTCCTTGGCTTTACGAGTCCTCCCATGGCCTGTTGCCAGCCGGGTTGTCAACAATTGGGCCAGGAAATCTCAATGTAGCTTTTTGTCGTGAGTGTGGGGGGGAGGCACCTTGGACAAAAGGCTGGTCATAAGGCATGTTTTCAACTGAGGTTTATGTGGGTACTGGATGGTTCAGACAATTCCTGATTATATCAGGGAAAAAAGAAAAAAAAGGGAAATTGGTGGGGTTGAGGGGTTGAGAGGGATAATACAAAAGCAGGGGGTCGGCGGTTTCCCAGAAATGGAAAAGAAGTGGTTTGGAGGGCCTCAACACTTGAACCCATGCATGTACAGTCCCGGTCTCTATCGCACGAGAGCCGAGCAAGTCTTAGGACTTGTTGCCCCCTAAGGGGAGGGTTGCATGCACGTAAGAGGTGACTCGGGGGTCATGATTCCTCAGTGACTAAAGACACCCCTTCCCACTATCCCTCATGTTCCCTCAACCCCCCATGTTGTGACACTCTGAGCTGCCTATTGGGCATTGCAGGTCCCCCCCCAAGTCGGAGTTCATTCCAGCCCATTATATGCGTGTAGGTAACCTGACCACCTCTGCTGGTAGCATGATCTGCAGAGCGTCCTGTTAGTGTGCACCACCAGTCCCCCCAGGGAGTAACAGTATCGGTTTGTTAGGCCTCCCATAAGTGAATGATTATGCCTGGCTAGTATAATGCAGCAGTGTGGCGGTTGTATGATGGGGAGAAGGATTGTGGTCTCCCCGTGTACACTTGTGTGCGTGTGTGTTGGATGACAACTGGGGGAACTGGAGATTTGCGTGTGAGTGGTGATTGCGGCAGTGGCCCCATGAGGTGCTCTAATGGATGATAGACGGAGAGACCAAGGGTTTGTGTGCGAATGCACGGTTGTGTCATGGGAGGAAACGGGTTTTGTGAGACTTGTGGTACCCTTTTTAAAGAAAAAAAATTCCAAGTTCACCACGATATAATGCTGAGCGTGTGATGCCTCTTTTGGCATGAACCCCCTTCTTCACTTTAATCACATCGACATCACTTTCCATTTCATCTCCTGTGATTAGGTGTCAAATTTGTTTGACTAGTGTTATTTCATTGCAGTTTTCATTGCAGCTATAAATGGTGTGGTATGTGGCATTGGTTTATACTATGTACTTGTTCCTTTACAAGAAAAGATACATTTAAAAAAATATATCCATCCATTTATTATCAGTTTATCCTTGGGGGTTGCAGGGGCGGGGGGCGATCCCACCTTGACAGGTTACCAGTCCATCCACGTACCATCAACTATTCTTATATCATAATTATTATCCATGCTCACATTCAAGACTACAGGCAATTTAGTCTCACTAAATAAAATGAGTAATACATGTATTTGTTAAAGCTCATAGTGCACATGTAAAACACTCCTGAAGTGTATACTGTATGCAGAAACCTGTGTGCTCATGTATTTACTCAGCGACAGACCGTTCAGTCTCATGACTTGTTTTGTCTCGCTTTGTTCCAGCTGAGCTCTTCCACCAGTTGTCCCAGGCTCTCGAGGTGCTAACTGATGCTGCCGCCAAGGTAAGACCAGAGATGCCCTATCCACCTGTCACGAAAGTTCTAAATACATGCACATAATTCACACGATTCATCCTGGTGTCTAACTCTGTTTGCAGGCTGCCTACGACAAGATTTGCGCTGCCAAGAAACAAGCAGAAGAAAGAACCAGGAAACTAGACGACAAGAGAAAGAAAATCAAGCTTGGTGAGTCCCTTTCCAAATCTTAGCGCACCGCCATCTTTTTGATTTGGAGATTTTATTGTAAGTGGGTTTTGTATTGGTTTTGTAATAGGTTATATTTTATATTTATATAAGATTTTTTTGTCAGACACATTCCAGGATCAACATAGCAAGGGCTGAGGTTTTTGAAATGATGGGGACAGATGAGGACTGTCCAGAATGAAATTGTATACCAGCAACTGTTTGAAAATAATCAAGTTATTATTTAGCCTGGTTTTGTCTGTTTCTTGTCTTGTGGAAAAAATATTCAGTTTATGTGTGTGCGTGTTCGTGTGCACGTTGCTATGACAGACTTGGAGGCCAGAGAACGACGAGCAGAAGCTCAGAGCCAGGAGTCGGTGCAAAACACTAGATCACTTGAAGAAGAGGTAAGCGAATTTATCGAAACCATATGAGACTCAATATTGCACCTCGCATTGCAGAGGGAGAAAAATGTAAAATAAATTTTTTACTATACTACCGGCCTCAGCTGTGCACTGGGAACAAGGTATTCCAGTGCATCCAGAAAATTCTGAAAGTACACCCAGGTGCTTTTATTCTGTTCTTCATCAAATACTCTCTTCTGATTGAGTTGAAATCCACCAAAGACTTGGGTCAAGAACAAAGGCTCTGTCTGAGAGAGGCTTTTTTTCACTGCCATATCATAATTATCAGTATACCCATTAGATGATATTGCATGACTTGATACGCTTTGTTCAGAAAGCCAAGGATAAATAAAAATGGTGTGCGTGCCTCCATGGAGAGCTCCTGGCATGTGCTCAATGTGTTTAATGCATGTAAATACGTGGCCATCGGCCTTGGGAGGAGGAGGAGGAGGTGACCAGTAGGTGGCACTGTTCCATTTTCTGTCTCAGCTCAAGGTGTTGTCTGATAAAATATGTTGGTCTGCACATACTCCCCTGTAATAGCAGAATGGGTGTTATTGAACAGGGGGGCAACCTTGCGGATGATCAGTGTTCGATGAAGATTAAACATGCATACTTTGCTGCCACCTAAACAGAACACTCTACATCTGTTTGTGCACATTATAGTTTTGTATTTCTATCAGATTGCCCGTTTAAGGGAGGAGGGATCCAGACAGCTCGAGGAGGAACAGAGGCTCGTCAGAGAGCAGATCCAGAGGGAAAAGGAAGAACAGCAGCGGCAATCGGGAGACTGCACTCAGAGAAGTATGCACACTTCCAGGATTCAGCCCCGTCCTTTCTGTTACAGTCCAGGTTAACCACACGAGGAGGGCACAGTCCTGTTCTGCCCGGATTAATCCAGTTTGATTCAGTGAAGTCATTTTTACTACCCTGAAACGTCACTTAAGTGAACCCCCATGTTCCCCAACCATCACAGTATCGGTCCGACCGCAGCAGTCACCAGGCACCTGTGGTTGACCCGGTATTATTCACATAACCCCCCCCCCCCCCAATAACAGTAACTGAATGTATATTTGAATTTATGTTTGGCTTTAAAACACTTTGAGGAGGTCTATTTTAGTGTCTTGGCAGCAACAAAACCTGGCACAGTAACATAGGAATGCCAAGTACCTCGCACACACACACACACACACACACACACACACACACACACACTGTCCATCAAACTTTTAACCTCTTGATAGTATTTTTGCATTAAACCCTTGATGTCTCCATCAGGGAGACTTGGAAAAAAAGGCTTGTAAAATAAGGCTATGGAAGTGTGGGTATTTAAGGGAAGTACTGAGTCTTGGCCCTTGATTGATCCCTCTCTGTGGCTGGACAATCACTCATGCATAGTCAGCACGTCTTTTGAGTCTCTTCCATTTGCACGCATTCAGGCCTCCCCAGCCCTCCCCTGGATCAGTGCTCTGTCTGTTCCGTCTCGAGAGGCAAGGTTGTGGCAGGAGCCGTACATTCACCACGTGACAGCTAGTTTTACATTACCGTCCATCTGCACAAGTCCCTGACTGCCGTCTCGAGTGCCATATTTCTTTTCTCCAGCAAAACAATTGTCTCATCTCATCCCTCATGTTTTCTCTTAGACTCTGGTGTGGAGAGATGTTCCAAGAGCGGCGTGACCCCCAAACTGAAGGTAGGGCTTTCCGCTATTGGTTGACATTCAGTGGGCGAGGTGGAGTATAACACTGGAAGATTGTGTGTGTGTGTGTGTGTGTGTGTGTGTGTGTGTGTGTGTGTGTGTGTGTGTGTGTGTGTGTGTGTGTGTGTGTGTGTGTGTGTGTGTGTGTGTGTGTGTGTGTGTGTGTGTGTGTGTGTGTGTGTGTGTGTGTGTGTGTGTGTGTGTGTGTGTGTGTGGTGTTAATTCAGCAGGGACTGCTCCATCTCAGTCAAAGTGCAGGCAGAGCCTCTGCTGGGATTTTGACAGAAACGTAGACATTTGTGATTCATTATTTGGAGACCACATGCGTTGTCCCACCAGGGTGTTCTTTGGCCCATTCCTCCAGAGAAGGCCCGGCGTCGTCAGGAGACTTGTAACAACGTGAGGAGAGGGCTTATACATTAACTCCTGGAAATGGCAGAGCCTGCGCACATTAACGGACACTGGGGATGTTGGCTAATGTGTTTAGACATTCTAGACGAATCTGGTTTTTAAAATTTGATAGCCGTCCAGCGCAGCAGCGTATTAGCTGACGTTTGTGTGTTCAGTTATAAAAACAAACAGCAGCCGTAAGACATACCAAGTTATCTCCATGGACATGGGAACATTACTTCATTTCTTTTGAGTCATGATCACAGTTAAATTATAAGATTAGAAGAAGTGTCATGTTTTGTAATTTTGTTGTCAAATAACTGCAATAACTTTTTTTTTTTAAAGAAATAATGTGTTACTGCTTTTAATATTTCCAGACTGAACTGTAGAACCCGTTTTCTTTTTTTCTTTTCCCTGTCGAGTTTCCTGACTCTGATTTAGATTCAGTTTTTTGTTGAAACAATGATCCTAGTATTCAACGTTTAAATTATATTTTCTCAAACGTTCTGGGAATGTCAGCAAAATTATTCACTTCAAAAAATTGCTGTTCAAATGAAGTCAAACATTCCTTGAAGCAAATTTCAGTCAACTTGTCACATGACAGCTCATTGAAATTTTCTTTTCATTAGGTAGGTGGATATCAAATGCAGAGGGAGCCATTTGGGTCATTTCCACTAATGTCTTTTTTGTCTGTCTATTTATTGAAACAAGCATGAGAACGTAGCAATGTGCCAGTGATGTGGGCTAAAACTGTAGACATCACATCATTTAAATAGCATCTTATATAAAGATTGATGTGTAAGAAGCTTATCAGTGGGTAGAGGAGACTGCTTTTGGATTAAAAACTGACATATTTTACTGTAATTGTTGGTGAAGGAGCATTCGTAGATGTGGAATTTCCCAGAAATCCTGTTTCTCTGACAGGGAGCAGAATGCTGGAGCTGGATCAACATTTAGTGCTTGTCATTTATCATTTTACTTTAAGCAGTTAGTGTGATGTTGGCTAGACTCCGCTTTGCTTTGTACATGGATTTGAGAAGTTGCACAATATCTTCTCATTTTAGGAGTACGGGAACACACATCAGCATTTAGTGACATGACTCCAACCAAGCAAAAAAATAAAAAATAAATTATCTTGATGCCTTCTGTGTAAGGTTCTCTTAAGCACACAAAAAATAGTTGCACTGCAATTTCTAAACAGCAAATGCAATATGGCAACAATCACAGAAACACTGTTGCACAAGCAAATAGGTTAACCACAGTTCAAATTAAAACACATTCCAGAGGAGGACTGTCTCTCTCTGTCCACCACGATCACCTTGGGCATCGACCTGCTTTAGATTACGCGGCCTTTATTGTGTCTGGTGTTGTGCTTGATTCTGTGGAGCAACTGTTAAAGCAGGTGAGTCACCGCGGTCCAGGGGTCCATGTGTTCAGTTTCACCCTCCCTCGCTGTCCAGCTCCCTCGGTATGAATGGAAATTGACTGCAGGTCTCACAGGTTTTGCCGCGGTGATGTTCCATTAGCCCAGCAATGTCTCTCTCCCCGTAGCTCCAGTCAGCCCCGATGGTTGTGGTAATCTGTGTGTCACTGGGCACGTTTGTGCTCCTCATCAGCTGAGTTTTTACAGTTTAGCTCTAATGATTGGACATTATCATGCACCTCCTCAGTTCTCGAAAGTCTACACGATTAATAACAACCTCTCCTCTCTGTCTCCTTTCTCTTTCCAGTTGAAGTGGAAGTGTAAAAAGGACGATGAGACGAATGGAGGCTACTCTCAAGACGTTCTTTTAAGACTTCTACAAAAGGTAGAAAATAAATAATGCTACATGATTTACTAACAATTTGTACAGCAAAACACTTTGGTCTCAGAACTCTTGTGTTTCCCACAAAGCAGACTTGCATCAATGCATCATTTTGGGTTGGGCCAGATTATTATAAATACATTCAGACCACAGAGGTAACGGACCCTTTTATATATCTGGATTATTAGTTCTGCAGGTAGTTCTGTAAATGAACGAGCAGCACCACTTTACAGGATTTTTGGATTTACAGGACTTTGGCATGGATGTGATGAAACACTATAATGTGTGTGGTAATTAATTGACTCGATTAACCAAAAGCGAATTACTCTGTGGGTACTTGCTCTATGAAATGTTTACTAAATTAACTCAGTGTTCAATTTACTGTATCAGGATAATTATTATGTAATTATCTAATTGATTTTTATTTCTCTATACTCGCAGGCCCAAAGTTAGTCTCCACAGTAACAAATCTGCCTGCAGAGTCCAGCCATATTTAAAGTCTGCATGACATCATCACTGTAGATTGTTTTATTCTTCCCTTTAAACTAGGCCCATTAAGTTTTGTTGCAGTGAAAGTGCTGAGGGCAGTGTTGTAGTGCCCTTTAAAAGCCATGCACGCCAGTGTATGTGCCCCTCTTACCTGTTGATTAAGCAGTGCCAAGGGAGGCATTAGGAAATGTGCTCTTCTCATGCAACCTAGGACCGGTTTATTCTATGATCCTTCACAATAGGCCTTTGGTAGGGCATAGGTTTGCCTGAAATAACGATAGGGCAAGTGTCACTGACGTCAAGCAGCACGCACGCACGCACGCACGCATGCACGCACTCAATCAATGTAAGTCCAAGGCAGGAGGGCTCTGTCGGAGTGAAGACTGGAAAAAAAGCGTTGTTTCTTTAAACAAAGGGAATACATTTTATGGGGAAAAAAATTTGTTTGACATGGCAAGCTCCACTGAGTGACAGTTAATGGTTTGGGCAAGTCAAAATAGCCACTGCTGTGTGGGAAAGCAAGCATGGGATTTGTATACTTGTGCATGCGTACGTGTGGGGACTTGTGTACTTTGGCCGCCTAAAATGATACTTTTTATGGGGGGATCATGTTGAGATATTTATATTTTAAGAAACAGAGGCCTTTTGAGAGTCTCCTTTGTCACTGTTGGCTTGCTCCAGAGTGTCCTCAGTAAGCATGAGCTTTCCTGGACTTTCCCCTTCCCAGAAAGCTTAATTTTCACAGAATGAGACTGTCAAATGCCTCGTCCATCCTACGTTTTTCTCCCAAGCCTCTGCTTCGGGATGAGAGGGGTTACTGTCAAAAGACAGTGGTTATAAGTGATAAAAAAAGGTTGCACTGCTAATGTCTGTACTCAACAGAGATCAAGTTTTTGTCTCTCCTGCTAAGAAGTGGTTCTTGCCTTCCTCCTGCTCCCCCTCATTCTCTCTTGGACAGAAGCAGAGCCCATTTGTTAAACAGAGGCCAGGGAATTGCTGAGATGCTCTTTGCTCTGATCCCCCTTTTGGCGAACCTTTCCTCCCTGTTCTCATTTGTGGCAGGTCCTGGATGAGAGCCACATTTACTTCCAGCCTCCAAAATGGATGTCAAATAATGGCTGAATGGATGGATGTTGTCAAGGAAGATTAAGTAGCTAAAATTATGACAAAGTATTGCATCTTGTTTCAAAGTTCCAGATCACTCAGTTTTGTGCATGATGTTACTTAAATGTTCTTTGCAGTCTTCCTGTCTCAGTCAACCTGTCATTAGGTTTAATAACCTAACACATTTTTGCAGAAGTCTGATGTATTCACCAGTGTTTTGAATTTTCCTGTCTGCATATGCTCTGTGTTTTCGTGGTTATGGGTTGTGCTGTGAAAGGAAATACTAATTTGAATGTTCTGCATGCCCCCTCTTCTTCTAGTGGACTTTTCTTTAATTCTCTCATTTCTTACCTGTAGTATGGGGACGTTTTGAATGTGATTCTATCGAGTAAGAAGACAGGAAGTGCCGTGGTGGAGTTTGCAACTGTGAGAGCAGCTGTAAGTACCAAAATCTTCCTTAGTCTGTGTCCCCATTATGTTTATTCAATCATGAAAATCTTGTCCAAAGCAGATTCATTGCTTAAAAACACATTTCTTCCTTAGAATGACACCTGTCATAGACTTCCCAGCCCCAGGACACACTCTGAGACCTAAACTGATGTTTTAGTCATTCTGCAGTGTTGAGATCTCTGTGCTGATTGAAAACATCGGACAGAAGGAGTTGATGTGCCTCATTGTTCCCCACCGTCTGGATCCTCAGGCCCTTTGTCCTGATGGTGTACTTTTCTGGTGTGGTTTCCTCACCCCAGTATGTGGTTTCCCTGCAGGGACCATGTCTGCCAGTCTATTAGGACCTGGGTCCTGGATTTGTGGTTTCTTCCTGCCCATCTCCACATTCTAGCTTTGCTCTGGGAGTTGGCCCAATTGTTGACATACAATGTCTTCATGTGTCCCTCATACATAATCTATACTGCCTGTCTCTGCACACATAACCAGGTGTAAGAGGGGCACAAGGCAACTTTAACAAATATCAGGAGAAAGACAGATTATTTTAAAATCCACTGACAAATTATTTTGTATTTAGGAGCTGGCGGTTGAAAATGAATGTGGCCTGAGTGGAAACCCCTTGAAGATATCGTGGCTGGAAGGAAAACCCGAGGTTATTGCTCCAGTATCTCAACCTGGCCAGTTCCCGTCTTCACAGGTACCAGTATAAACCAAAAATGTAAAAAATGTATTGTAGTAATTCCCCCCTGTCTCGTTGAGCATGTTGTCCCTGAGTTACAAAATCTTACCATGTACGCCGCTTCCAACACAAATACTGTTGCCTAAACACTGTCCCACAAGAGAGGTATGTAGACCTTCTGAGGTTTTGGTTTCATATCAGTGGTACAAATACCGCCCCAGTGCTTGCCCTTCCCTCATCTGGCCTAGAACAATATGTTTGGTGAAATAGACCTGTAGTTTATTTGCTTTGGAGTGGTGAGGCGCTGGCCCGGCACTGGCCCAAAGCCTCTGGTCGGCCGCTCATTAACGGGCCTGACCTGGGAGAAGCCAGGAATGCGGCACTTCACTTAACAACCAGGGAGAAATGGTATACAATAATGGTAGCATGGCACGTGAGCTGACACCACTGCCTATACTGCTTTTGATGAGAAAGAAATTAATTTGATTTTTTCTTCCTCATTAAGATCATTTTAACATATCTGGGAGGTTTTTGCAATAATGTGATGGCGCATTTTGAATAAAAGCATTTACTCTCTGCAAACAAAATGTTTGCCTGCACAAAGCTCCATTGCTTTATTGAGAAAAGGCTATTTCAAAGTTGTTCCCTCACTGTGTTGTGTCTTGCGATTTAGAAATCACAGTAGTCCATATTGCAAGTCTTGACTTTTTAAATGTATTTTTCCGTGCATCACAAACGGAACCATAACTCCATTCCTACGGGGTAATCTGATTTCAGCTATATCCTCTGAAAAATATACAGAGCTCTTCTTTCCTGTCATTAGATTAGCATGAAGGAATGTTTTGTTTCCACTGTGTCCATTTTACCTCTCCAATATTGTGATCTCTACGTGTGAGGGATTGTCGATCACTAAAATTACTCCCTCTACTTATCTGTGTCTCCAGAGCTGCTGCTGAACTGGGTTTCACCCCTCAGCCCAATGCAACGGCTCAGATCCCCTTGTCGGGGGCCAGTATATGAGACTCGACCTGCACACTGGGACTTGTCACACTAATCTCTTTAAATGTTGTTATGGTAACCCGACTTGCCTCGCAGATATCCACAGTTGATTGCTTCATCTTGCACCTGAGAATGAAAACATTACTACGGCTGTGTAATTTTCACATTAGCCCTCAGCAAGAATAGTTCTTGCTAAACCGGCCCCCGCATGACATAATGGGGGAAGCAGTGTAGCTATTAGCATTAGAGACAGAGATGGGGCTAATGAGAAGCCAGAGCCTTGGAGGTCCATCTCCTCGCAGTCCTTCTGAAATGTAAAAAATCCAATCCCTCCTCTGCTGTCTACACCTCCATCACTCCCCGTTGCCAGCCAGCTGCAATCACACATGAACAGCTTGGCAGAGGACTTGATTCTTTAACCTTGTCAATCCAAACATGGAGCTCAGAGAGCCTGGTCTCACTGCAGGGAGCTCAGAGACACACACAAATGACTTCAGCCTCAGTTCCAGCAGGGGTGGGCTTAATAGACGAATCCTGGGCCAATTTGAGGGGCCTAATGGAGCGAGGGCCAGATGTCAGGGACCAGAGACCTTGAACGTTACAGACTACACTGTATGGGATTTAGACTGCTCTCACTGCTGCCTGGGTTTTTGTTCTGCTTGTCGAGTTATTCAACTAGTTTCTCTCACCATGGATATTAAAAATTTCAAAATATGGTAGGGCCACACCATTCACACTGTGTGGAATTGCTCCCCATGCTCCTGCCTTGATTTAGACCCCTTTTTGGGAAATTATCTAGTTTCATCTCCATACTGATGATTCGGAAAAGGACAGGCTTGTGAAAAGAAGTGCTGAAGTCATCCTCATAAGTCCAAACTGTTCTTTTTTGCTCACAGTTACGAATTTGAATCCTGAATCAGTCACTTTGCATGATTTAAAAAATAATAAGAATCGTTATATGTGCTGTATTAGACAAAGAAGCTCAGATAATGATATGTTCTGCCTTTTTTCCTGAGAGCTGTGAATAGTTTGTGCATCAAAATAAATTCCACATGTGGCCAGCTATATGGATTCCACAGAGTCTGACTAATAATTCATATCTCACTTACCAGACTACTGAGACACGGAACTATCTAACCATCTGCTTTTTCGCTGCCAGACAGTAATGTTTGCATCTCTGGAGATATGATGCCACCGTTAATCACCGTGTCTTGATTCATGGTTTATTACGTAGTTTAGCATACCGTATTATTTAAATGTGAATCTATCATAAAGGACTTAAATTTGAGCTTTCCACGCCTGCTACTCCCATCTACCGCCAAAGAGTCATCGCGAGCTTGTCACGACACAGACCAGATGCGGCAGATCAGCTATTCTGGGATTGTTTTTCCAGCCTGCCGGTTTGCTAGCGCTTGAAAAGTACACTCTCACCTAAAATAGCCCCCGAGTCTGGAGGAGGTGCACTGTATGTGGCCATACTGTTGCCATATTCAACCCTGGCCTGACCCTAAAGAAGGGAGACCAGTAGGCTTCTATATTTCATTCAGACCCAAAAGGAGGAAATATTATCATTATTAGTATTATTTTTTTGATACTGTGTGTCAGGCTTGAATAAATAGAATATTGAGTGACAGACAGAGAAAAAATATTAGGCTGGAATTGTTGGTAATATATTGTCTTTGTATAAGACTTGTACATATGACTTTGTATATGGGACTACAAGCAAAAAAACAACAAACAGACAGTTTTTATAAAAGATACTCTGGGTTAGAATATTATAGGATTAAAATATATAGACGGGTTTTTTGCATTTTCCCATTAGGTACAGAATTAAATTAAATTTCGGAGGGAGTGAAGCGGTCCCAGATGTGGTTGGAATACTTCACAGCTCGGACAGTTTGTTTAGTGCAGGCAAGATTATTTGTCCTCAATTACAGGCTCTTTCTTCTCACATCAATCATGCAGCTGAACTCGTGTTGAGCGTTGGTCTATTAAACTCTTCACACAGAGGACTCATGTAGATGACGGAGTCATAGCTGCCAGGCGAAATCAGTAAATGTTAATTTTTGGGAGGGTTAAATGAATTTTTGAGTTTTTACACAATTTATAAAAAAAGAATGTTTTCTTACTTTACTCTGTCCAAAGTACATAAAATACACAATATTTTAAAAAACATATACATGTTTTTAAAACTTTAGATTTTTTTAACCCCTGCATTGTTGAACAGTGTGTGACATTTCATGTTTTTTTTAAAGAGCCATTGTAGCAGACAGTGGAACACTGTCCTATCTTAAATCTGTGTGACTGCACAGGTCTTTCTCCTGCTTATCTCAAAAAACCGTTGCCCGTACAGAAAAGTCCGACAAATCGCTGACACACCCTGGTTAGACATTGAACGTCACGTCTTAAATACCTAACAACCCAGCAGTTGTGTCAAAGTCCGGTTTACTCTGCGACCTTGGCTCTGCATGAAATCCTCCTTGACACGGCCCGTCTAATTTAGGCTCATGTGTCTCCGCACTTTGAAATAATATTATGCCGCTTGTAGTGTCGGGATAGTCCAAGGCTATAATTTCTGGAGGAACTGTTGGGTATTAGTGACAGACAAGGCTTATTGCCTCAACAGTTGCTTCTGACGGTTAAGAAGCCAAATAAATGTCAGTCCACCGGGGCGTGTAAACAATCTCACACAAGCGCCTAAAATGTTGACACCAGCACTTCCACAATCCACAAAACCATCAATCTTGCAATATGAAAGATATTTTTCCTTACTTCACCAAAATACAAAACAGTTAAAAAAAAAAAAAATCTATGCAAAAAAAATGGTTTCTCAATGTGTTGTTGTCATATCATATACAAGAAACAGGGGCAATGATATCCAGTTCAAAATAGGACATGCCGAAACAGATATACGGTGCAGATGTACCCACAAACATTGCTGTTTCTGTTAGGACATAGATAGATTTCTAAATCTATTGCTAGGAGCGGGACAATTGTGGGTTTTGCAGCGTGACCCGTTGGGCACCTAGGAATTTGACTGGCTCTGGTTTTTGCCCCACAGCCTTTCCTGGGAACCCTCATACCAAGGCACAGACTGTCCAGACTCTCTTCTTTCCAGACCGGAGTCAAATGGACCTAGTTTGTTTGCACAAATCTCAGCTTGACCACGTATACATTCGCTTCTCTTACGTTGTGTGTCAGTGTGTGTGAGACGTAGGCGCGTCTATTTCTCGTGTCAGGGGTCTGTTTGGTCAGAAGGTAGTGTTTAAACCCTCATCAGGAATTGTGCCGCAGTAATGGATGTCTCTGGTCCTCCTCCCTCTGCACCCCCTGCATATGTGGAAGTATCACATTACCCTTTACCACTTTCCTTCTCGTGCGCCACTCACCAGAGCGTCGGACTCTGATTTGCAGCTAAGAAAACAGCTCGCTCCACCTTTTTATTTTATTTTTTTTCATCTTCTGAGGTCTTGGACCTGTGGCCTGGCTTGGTCTGCAGCCCAAACCTGCCACCACTGGCTGGCCTTTATTGGAAGCAGAGCTAAATGTTTGTTTTCACTGCATTGTAGATGGGGGGTACCTTGGTCTACCTTGGAGTGGGGCCTCTGGGATGCGTGCGGAGGAGAAATTGCGCTCTGCACACAATAGAATGGCAAGCACGCCAAGAGCCAAGACATCACAGCTCGAGGACCTTGGATTCTAGCCGCAGCTTTTCTTTGCTTAAACACAACACTCTTAAGTCTTAACAGCCGTTTTCAGCGCAGTGCCTTGTGGTGTAGGGGATTACACGAGCAAAGGAGGGAAGTAAAAGAAGGTGAACATGTCCAACTTGGAGTTGGACATTTCCATCAGACCGGGTTCAATTATTAACTCAAACATTGTCTCAAACGCCGCAAGGGGCGAATCTAAGGAGAACATTAACTTTGTGTAGTTGACTTTTTTTGTTTAACCTTTTCAAACTGGTTTTGCTTACCTTTTAACAAACGCTGTTGACCACATTGTCCTAACAACATAATATCTGGTTCATGAAAGGTGTTCATGGCATGATCTGATTCACAAATAAACAAGTTTTATTATAATGCTGAATTAAGACAGAATTCTTTATCCTTACCATCAGTGTTTCCAGTGTATTAGTATATGTCCATTATAACATAGGTGCTGTCAGTTCTCAGATGTCTCCAGGTTTATTTGAACAATAACATCTCTTTAGGATATTGAATTGTCCTCACAAGTGTGTCCCTGAGAATGAGTTGGATCTCTTCCCTATATGCCACGGATCTATTTAAGTACGCATTGTGACTATGTTGTCTAATGGTGCATTTTGTCCATAACCTGCAAAACGTCGTCTAGGATTGACGGGCCCAAGTCAAGGCTGAATGAAAAGCCACTGTCCTCGTCCTTTTGTTTTCCAGCAGTTTTGTCACACATTTCTGTGGAGTCTCCGTCCTTGTCTGAACTCACACTACCCCGTCCAGGGCCGTGAGTTTGACTGTAAGCAACATTATTCCCTCTTTTCTCCTCCTTTTCTATCTCTCCTTGGACTTTGTCACTGTCCAGCAGCGGCATCGAGCTGCATTTCTTTCTCTTCTGGGAGGCGTTGTGCTTGTGGCCAACAGACCAGTCTGGGCTCTCTGAACCGTCGGCCTCTTCCAGGTTCAGACGTGGGGGCTTGGGTGGTGGCGAGCAGGCCATGAAGAGGTTCTGTTCGCTCTGGGAGCTTTGTAAAAGCAGGCCGTGGCCCATCTTTAGGAAAGACAGGTCCCCAAAGCTGTCTGTGTGGGCATCGTTGCCGATATGTGTGATGTGGCGGAAATCAGCCAGCGGTAGGCTGATCATGTTGACTGACAGCACCTCCCGGCGCTTTGTGTTCCTGCCGGGCCAACGACCAGAGGGTTGCTTTCTGTACAACGATGTTCTAAGTGGCATTTTGGGAGATCTGGTTGAGAGAGACTTAAATGTTTTCACTTGTCCTTTATATGAATATATCCTTAAAAAAATCTTTGTATCCTTTTGTATCTCGTCCTTTGTTCATCAAATGAATCCTTGGGAAGCTGTGAAGCTTAAAAGCTTAATGCCATCTGGGAAAAAAAACAAAAGGGAGAAATTATAATTTAACAAATGCAACAACAAATGGAAGTAGTACACTGTCTTATTTTTTCTGTGAAGGTCATTAATGTAACACTAGGTTATGAATACGTTTTTTAAATTCTGCTCTTCCTCTCAGCGTGCTCGAATCTGGAGCAGGTCTGTGCTTGTCACGTAATTTGGCAGCAGATGCAAGCATTGACTGTATCATTATGATGTGAATCGGCAGCCATTGTTTACAGATTGTACTTGCTCCACTTGATTTTGGTTTAATGGAAGTTCAGCATTATTTGGCAGCAGAGGATGTTCCAACAATGCTTTGAAGCTTTTGTGTCTAAATATTTACTTTTCACTGTTTTTCCCATAAATGCAGGTGTGGTCTTGCTCCATATCCTGCAAAGGAAGTCAATTAACCAGCTTAAGGTTTCCAGCAACAAAAAATTCAGATTCACAAATGGTAATTGTTGTCCCGCATGTGAGTGCATTCTGTCTCTTCGTGTTTAGTTTTGGGAGGTTGAGATTTTACCGTTATTTCTGTCAGAAATCACGATGATAACTTTACTTATGAACACATGTTTATGATTTTCTGAGGAGTACAAATGGCTGGGACGCAGTCAGTCTGCTTTGCTGTGGTGTGAGAGTTACAGTATGCCGTGACTCGATGTGGAAGTAAAAGATTCTTATTCGATAAATAACATCACGCAATAGCCATTATCTTTTAAAAGACATAATTCATCCATTTTGTCATGTAGTTTGGGGGGATTTTATATTGTTTAAATTTCACTTCCACCAACAAAACTTGAAAGGAAACGATGAGAAAATGAGAGACAAACTTCATCAAAAAAAGAGCCCTTTTTTTTTTTGCATTTCGTGACCTGTAATCATTTTATTGAGTAAAACAGAACTCGGTTCATCAGTACTGGCATGTCGATTAGATAATCTGCTCTGTGTCTGTGATTTTTATGGTCTCTCGAACAGCTTTGCCCACATTAGGTCTGTGTTCGTGACTTGAATCATGCACTCTGTAAATTTGTAAGTCACTACAGCAAACAGGTTTTGTTGGCTTGTAAAGGTTTTATCGGCACTTTAGTAGCAGCGGGAGATTGGAGAGCGTGGACACAACAGCATTCCTTTTCAAACATGTCAGTTTGGCCAAGGAGGGGTCTTACGGTTTGAGCCATGAGTATCCTTCCCAGGAAACACTCCGTGGCCAAGTGAAAATTAAAGAAGTCCATTAAAATAGATTGGCCAAGAAACACTTTTTAGATGATCTTGCTCAACACTGCCACTAATGATCCATCTTTTAGACAGATGAGCCCGATGAAGACTTAAGTCACGAGTTGAAAGCAGTTTTCTGTTCATGCAGCTGTTTGTTTAGTAGGATAAATAACATAAGAAAAGACGACGACGGGGAAGTCATTTCTTACCTGTCCTGTTGAGGAAATACAGGGCATTTGAATCCCACTCATGCACACACGTTTCTTTCAGGAAACTAGGCTGCGTCGTCCTGCACACCCTGACAAACGTGTCCTGAACATGATGGGACTTGTTCAGCTGTTACAGAGAAGCTCTCGTCGTACAGCCTTGAGACGGAGAAACAAAATTGGTTAAAATTACCTTTTACTTAGTGACACCACCAAGTCAACTTCCACTGTAAATTGTCACACTTAATATGCACCAACGTAAGAGGTTGTTTCTTACCTTTGCTCACACTGCTGCCTGGGTGGCTGGTTTTCAGTCATTGGACATTTGAGCCTTTTTTTCCCCGTAGCTAATCCCTCCCGCTGTAAACTCCTGCTTGCATTGCAGAACCCTCCAGGTGTGTTACTGGCGAAAGTCTTCTTTGCCTAAGAGATAAGGCAGGTGAGGTCAGAGCAAAAGAGTGTTAAGGTGGGGTCAGTTCTTTCTTGTCAAGGTTTTTCCTAGTTCAACTTTTCTGTCATCCCACTTTGCCAGTTGTCCGATGATGTCATCCTTGTCGCATTGCGAGTTGTCCGTTTTTAGTCATACGCGATATTGTAATTCCTACCGGTTGGTTGGCTGCACCCATCAACCTGTGGGTAGTACAGGAGCTGCCGATTTAATTGCCGTGATTATGAGAGAAACGGAAATGTGTGAGAAACTAAGGCGTGTGACTCATTTTCTCAAGAGCTGAACGGCGCGTCAGTGCGCTTACAACAAGTTGTGTTCGTGCCTGTGTGTGTAGAATTTGTACACACAAAAAAAAGGAAGTCATAGTCAGTGAGCAAACAGGACAGTCACCCAGAGCGAGGAGGTTAACTGATCTAATCTCCATGTCATTGTCCCTCTGCTCCGCTGCTTTCCTGGTTTCCTGCCTGCTGTTGGCTTCTCTAAAGCCTCTGAGTCCACCTCACTCCATAGGCCCTTCTGCCTCACTGGAGGCCTATAGCTTCTCTATGTAACCAAAGCACAAGATCCCACACACGCAGACATGTATGGACAGGAGCGCCGCGTTGCACAAGCGACATGACTTGTTGCATTTCCAATTCTCATGCCTCCAGCATGTTGTCTTTGCCTTTGGAATGCCATAGTAATAAAGTGATGGAAATAGTTTCACAACAGTAAACTTTTTATTTTCCAGCACTATGGAATTTGTTTGTGTTAAAAGCATTTTGTTGTGCTTTGCCTTTTAACTATTTTCCTCTTCTGCAACTCTTGTGTATGTAAAGAGAGTGTATTCAAATCACCAACATGCTGTCACGCTCTGATTTTCTCCCCCAGTCTCAGAATGAATGAATGTTCAAGGGACACGGCCGGGAATTCCTTTGTCCAGAGTCCCAAATCAAGCCTCCCCTTTCGGTAACTATCTGTAAGATTTAAAACACAGGGTGTGAAGGAAATGGACAAATCATGTCTTTCACTATTCCTCCAGTCCTTTTAAATCGATCCAATAAACACCAGGCACGCCGTCTGATCCTCTCTTGTCCTCCCGCCCTGCACTCTTGTGCCAAAACAGTCTGCAAGACCAGACACAATTACTCACGCAAATGAAATTATCATAACATTTACCCAAGACTGAAAGAGAACATTTTTGAACATCGCTCTTCGGAGGAAAATTCCACCTACAACCCCAAAACGTCTTTCATGCAAGGAGACGATCGTATAGTGTGATCTGCGGTCTTTGGGAATGACCTCGCAAGACCTGCCGTCTGACAAAGGCTGGGCTCGCTCTCGTAGTTGTGTTGTCATGCTATGTAGCGTCTGAGCTGATGCATTTAGCCCTCGCTGGATTTCTGTATAAGCCTCTTTTCTAAGGCCTGACCATAGCGGGCAGTGTGGTTTGATGCAGCTATGCTGGGCCTGAAATCTGGGATGCTGCATGTTTTTGTTATTGCAGGATAAAAAGTGTTTCCAGATATTGCTTTGACTGGCGCTAGAAGCCCAAACTGAGGCTTTAGTGGATATTCTTCTGGCCCTTTGTTGTGTGTTCTCCAGCTTCCGCTCCACCGAGGCCCCTTAGACAGCCAGCATTTAGACTAGATTTACACTGTCTCACTCCTTTATATGAAAAACATTGTTCGGTGACGACAAACATAGGACATACTGTACTCAGCAAATTCAGCTTTGAATGGGCCAGAGAATGGATAGCACGAGACTCGGGCCGTCCACCACTACTCTATCTGTCTCTAAAACAGTTTCTAGTAGCCACCCTTTGTAATGTCCTTTCATCCATTCTGCCGAGAACATCCGAGTTAGTAATTTGTTGTCATCCTAACAGTTGACGTGACCGTTCGTTTCACAAGTTATGACTCAGCGATGAGCTTTTTGAAGATGCTCCAACTGAAACTTGGCAGTCTGGCTGTTCAGAGGAGCCGCACACACTCAGCAGCATGACTGGCACATGACAGAGATCTGACACCAGCCGAAGTCCAGGTGTGAGGCTGTCGAGTTACCAAGTGTGGACTCACAGACACGACAACAGTCACAGCAGCTTCTACTCTGCACAAAAAGGTCACATTGAGTCACAGCACAGTACGGAGGAGAACAGGCTGGATGATTAATGGCTTTCAGTTGTTTATTGTTAACCATTTGTAGTCAAAGAATCTGTTCAACTATCAGACATATAGTATGAGGTTTCTGAGGAATTCATTGTGGTGCGGGTGTAAAATACTGTGTTTAAATCGGGTTTCCCCTTCTCCTGTCCTTCTCAACAGTCAAATAAAGGCAAAAATCTACGTCCAGAAAATATGATGTACAAAATCATGTACTTGTTTTGACATCTTTGTTGCCCCCTTAGCTGTTTTCATATATGACCTCCAGAAAATGGAAAATTGGGTCCGGACATTTTCCGGAGTTTTCCTTTTCACAAACGCAGAAGGAGATCGTCTGAGTGCGACGCGGAACATTTCCAGAACATTCTGTGGCATCTGGGAAGAGCATGCAGGAGGCAGGACATTACGATAATTCTGCTGTCATCAACACGCCCACCCGCTCACTGGGGAATTTCTTTTTATATGTCAACATGCATTCTCACATGGGCTCATTCAAATTTTACCAGGGGGCTGGAAGGGACAGTGTCCGGAGGAACAATCACATACTGCCCAATGGGCTACTTGCCCACCATTTCTGGGTTCTACGTAGTACTGCTCAACTGTGTCCGGTCCAAAAATGTGGGAAACAGCAGCGCTCTCAGTACTTCTTCATCTGTTCTGAAAATGTCCCGTTTTGGCCATTTTCCTGCGCACACTCGTGACAAAACTCTGAATGAAGTAGTGAGTAAACACATTTACGATAAACAGACCGGAAACGGACGAGCAGCATTATTTTAAAACTGAGGTACGTCAAGAAGCCTAGTGCTTGTAGTCAATTGGAAAAGTTCAGGGAAATGTCCGGACCTCATTGCATGTCTGAAACAACTTATGTTGCAGGACTGAGTGGTCAAACTGGAAAACTGGGCACGATCTGCTGCGTCGCCTGGGGATGTGTTATTATTGAATCATGAGTGTATAATGTAGTTTAATTTGACGACTGCAAATGTGAGGCAAACAATATGCAGCAGTTTACAATCCACTAGCTGTTTATTCCGCACATTCAATGCTGTAGATAAGTAGCCTTGTTAATGTGGGAACACATATGTATATACTCAGACATTTTGAAGCCTGAGTTCTTTTTGACAACTCCAAGGTTCACACCACATTCTTACCAGTCCCGTGGCCCCTTTTGTTTAATGGGAAATCTTTTGCAATCAAGGGGCTATTCCTAGGAGACTCGGGAGTGAAAGACATAATTTTGCTTTTACAACAATGTATTATTGGATATTAAAGAACTCCCACACCTCCCCGTTCTAGGATCCCCGAGCTCATCCGTCAAAAGGAGAAATGCCAGGGCACCAGGTTCAGGTCTTTGCTGCCATTTCTCTTTTCACTGTTTATTTCCTTTACTTGAAACCTTTCCAAAGGCACTCCATCGCTGTCCAATAGGCTTCTTTTCCGTCCAATACCGTGACCACGTACAACCTTATGTATACACTTCCATACATAGACACACATCCCCTACACTTTACCTTTGAATTTTACTGGCGGAATCTGCAGTCTACACACAGCTACTATTGTCTGTACACAGTCGTCTTTCAGGTTTTATTTTGTTGCAATGGTTTAGAAATCACCTTTGCATTTTCAGCTCATGTTTTTTTTGTCACTGCTTTATAGATTTTTTGATTTATTCAGTTTGTGAAAAATGGGGGAATATACATTCTATTATCTGTATTGCAGCTGGATTTGTGATCTATATTTTTAAAATCAATGTATTTTTTTTTTTTTTTCACAAACGATAAACATCTTTCCCTGTGTAGTTTCAAGGATAATTAACTTCTGCAGCCTGTGTATAAAATAATTGACCCGTATAATTGTGGTCGTCACAATCTGTGATTCTGTCCACATATTCACCAAGACTACGTCTGCAGACTGTTTGCTTTCAAATAAAAGTCTTGTCAAGGAGTTCCATTCGGAAACCAGATGTTTGCAGGACACGTGCTTGTAAAAGGTAAAATACAGGAAGTAGATTTGCGCCTAAATCTCTACTCAGTGTTTGTTCTTCACTAACAAAAATAGTGTAATAGTCCAGAGCTTTGGGGTTAGGCAAAGTAATCGTGACCTTCGTATGATCCCAGTTAAGAACTTTGAATGAGCTGCAGAGAAGTGGTAGACGGGAGTTTTGCTTTATTTCTTTTGTGGTGGCAATGAAGTGGTTGTTTCCAATGGTCATCAGGAGAAGGAAAGGCATTCATCCCCACAAAAAAAATACATAATCTATAAAAAAAATATCGATTAAAAAATGTATACCAGGGAGCACGGTAGCTGTACAGTGCACATGCTCACACAAATCTCACACAAACGCACAAGCAGAAAAGGTGTAAAATGCAGCTGATCAGGCGAGTTGTGCTGAGAGAACATAGTGGCCACCGGCGCTGCGAGATGCCTCCTGCTGTGTGTTGGAATGAGTCCGAGCGAGCGCACGCGTGTGTGTCTGAGTGTGTGTTGGTGACTGACTCACAGCACTTCTGGTATTCATGATGTCATTACTGGCCTGGGGTCAGACTGGGATGTTCTGTTTAGGGGCCTCGCCATGTGCTGATGTCACATTACTAATCCGGAGTTTGTGTATGTGTGCGTGCCTGTGTTTTTTACTACTATCCTATCTCTGCGGTGGCCTTGCAGTCTCCTATTGGCTTTGTACGTGGGCCCATTGTTTTGATTTTGCGGTTTCCTACTTAGTCTGGGCCCCAGTTTTACTGCAACACACACGCACGCACACTTGCATACATAATGTGTTAAGTTCCAGAGTGATGCATTGGTTAACCATGTACATTGTAAGTTATCACCCAGGGCAAGGAAACATCGCTCATCCTGAGAAAAAAACATGCCCTACATTACCCATAAAGCACCTGTTAATGCTCAGAATTCCGCTCCATCCCTGGCAAGTCCAGCCGTATCCACGCCGGGGAGAGGAGAGGTCAGAGTAATTATGGGTGTTCAGGTGCACTTCACCATAGTGACCAATAGAGGGCAGGGCAGAGTTGAGATATTGCATATGCTGGAGAGGTACTGTAGGGGCATCTCCACCAGCTTGGTTGTATACTCGCTTGTGTTTTGTTTAATGTGTAGATGCGAGAATCGAGTGTATTTACCTAATGACGTTCGCGTGATATTTCATAGTTATGTGTCAGACGAGGGCTTGAGCTCACATTACTGGAATGATAATAGCAGCTTTCCTCAATCCAGGGGTGGAGGGAGGGAGGGAGGGAGGGAGGGAGAAAGTCGGGGGGTAACTTCCCCTCACCGACCCTCTCCTCTTTTCCTCCTCCATACTTACCCTCTTTCTCTCAGCACATGGGCGCATGGAGTCCCCGTGATGTTTTCCAGATGCCTTAGCTCAGCCAGTACACTGACAAAAGCCTACCTCTCCTCTTCAAATTGCTCCCTCTCTCTCCCGCCGTCCTTCATGCACACACTCACTTGGTCTCTCCTGCAGCTCACTGTCTTATTAAAGAGACACTTCCTTGGCCCAGTAGACTTCCTGGATATAATCCTATAAAACAGTGGCTTACTCTGTGGACACACTGGCCCCTCTACCCCTTTAAAATGGCACAATGGTCTCTGTGAGTGTGTTTTAAATGTGTGTAAGTATCCTTACATTAGCATTATTTCGCTTGAATATGTTTTAGAGCGTCTACTCACTTTGTAGTGTCCTGGTTGTGTATCTCGGCCTGTGTGTGGCATGTGTGAGCGCACAGATTGTGGCTTGTGTTTGTGTGTGTACGATGTTCCACCCTGCTTGATTAGCCATTAGCCAGTGGCTTCCCTCTGCGTGTCCCCCCACAGTAAGAGAATCTCTCGCTATCCTCATGCAAGCCCAAACCCCTCTAAGAAATCACACACGCACACAGACACACATGCACACACAAACACAGTGAGAATCCAAGCGAACTGCCAGGCCTAATCCCAGCCCTCATTTTGGGGGTTGAATGACCTCAGGCAGTGGAATTACCTTGTCACAGTTACTCCACAGGCTGCTGTCTCATGCACGTTCACCCTGTCGCCATGCTGATGTAAAATGAGACGCGAACATCGGCCCGAATTGCGCCCGCAGGCCCTGGTCGTGAAAACAAACAGACACGAGACAGTGGTGTCATTTGCTCCGTGTCGCTGTTATGATGATATGAAAATACAGAGATGTTTACTGTTTCTACGTCTCGCTGCCTGTGCAATAGCTTATTGGACAGTTTCCTTGAAGGGCCACTCTGTCGTCCACTGACTTCAGCTTTATCTCATCTTGGGTTCGGAGACTACAATTATATAATGGAAAGGCTTCCTGCATTACTGAAGTGTATGATCCAGCAGAGTTGAGAGCTTGACCATTACCAGGAAAATCTTTGCCTCTGCTGCTGCGGAGATTTCTCTCGTGAGTCTCCCATAAAGTTCTGAAAGTGTTCCGAAAAAGTCTTACACCACTCAAAATGTGTGTTTTTATGAATAATTTGTACAAGATTGATTTTTTTAATATTTTTTTTCTCAATTAATTGATTTTTCGTTTAGTCCATAAAGTGCCGTTCTCATTACTTCCCGTCCCCAAAACCCAAGCTGATGTCTTCAAATCGGTTTGTTTGGTCTGATAAAAACCCAAATATTTTTGCTTTAAAATTACCCAAACGATTAATCAATTATCAAAACAGTTGCTGAAGATTTGCTGTGGCTCAGTTTATCTTCTAACTAATCGTTTCAGCTTTATTCTAATGGAGGACTAAACTAAAACAAGACAGGCAAGTAGACTGGAGATTATCCTATTTGTTTTCTCAATATTTTTTTTAAATCTTTCGGAATCTTGGGCTCAAATATTTATGTTATTGCTTAATTTTGTCTCAGACATAACACCGCTTGGGGATTAAGATTGTATGTGTTTCAAACCATGTGCCGGTTTTTGGTTTAACATGTACCATGTTATAATAACCTCTCGGTGTTTACTTGTTTGTCTCCTCTGCAGGGCGCCCTGACGAACGAGCGCGACTACGAGAGTGTGGTGATGATGAAGATGAGGCAGGCTGCCGAGCGACAGAGACTCATAGAACAAATGCAAAGAGAAGACGAGGACGAGTCGTAGCACAGAAGAACTCCCCTTGGTACCAGCCCTCAACTATCAAATCAAAACCTGTTTCAGGCTTTTGTTTCATAAAGCTGCTCCGTGTGTTTTGTTCTCATTTTTTTTGTATGTAATATACACTGTGGCAAAATAAATATTTTTAATTGCGAAAAAAGAAACATTAATTTTTAAAACTGTGGCTTTGAATCAGAGATCATCCATTGATCAGCGCAGAACTGGCACAAACTCGGCAGATGGCTGCGCTGCTGGGGACGTTCAGTACATTGTCATGTTGCATGGAGGCTGCAGACAGGAAGTCAAGGTAATGTCATTGTGCACACAATATAATTTATATCTAACTGAAAGTCAACTTCATATAAGACAGCTTTATTTGTAAATCACGAGTATGAACATTGGTCCATATTTGATCCTTGGATCAAAAATATTAGCATGCAATTAACTCCTTATAACAATCTAAAAACTGGGAGAAGGTGAAACTGATTCAGTCAGTGAGCTGCCATATATAGCTGACTATCTTACTAGAGTATATTTCTCCCCTCAAAAGTTCTCTCTTGAAATTAACACTCATTACTTTTTGTCCACAATACAACAGACAGACAGACAGGGAACAAAATGCTCAGCAGTTTACTTTACTTACCAACTTGGCATTCTATTTTATAGATAATCCAGCCACTTGGCTTTCAGTATGCACAAACACTAATGGTCTGTTATATTGGCTTTTTCCAAAATAACAAGAGGCACCAACTGAATTGTTCCAGGCCAACATACAACATATAAACTAGAACATATTCCACTGATATAAGAACAACAATCACACTTGATAATCAAAGATGTTTGAAATCGATCATCCATGAGATCACACTTCATGGTATATATTGGTTCTACCTGTATTATATTTGTTGTTGTTTTGTTGATACACGTTCCATCACTGCACAGTATTTTTTGCATGCCAAATTCAAAGTTCAGACTATGCACTGTAGTTTATTTAGTATATGTAGTGTTTTTTGTTGACAAGGATTTCCTTTTACATTGTACTGTATTTTTTTGTGTGTAGTTAGTTGGTAAAGATAAACATAATTTCCTCTAAATTTATTAGATAATATCTATCACTTTTATTAGTTTTTTTGACAGTTGGGGGGCGGGGGTTATCATTTGTAGTCAGAAAATATGAATTTAAATCACAAATCATTAGGGATCTCAAAAGTGGCCCATCATATCGCATAACGTGGTGACCTCTAATGCCGTATTGCAGATTAGAATACATTTGTCTGTATGTGGTCCGAGTATTTAGTCTTTGTTCACTGTTCACTGTGCTGTAAAAGAGCCACAGGAGATTGGCTCTGCAACACCACGCAGCGTCAAAGGGGTATAATGATGCAATTTACATCTGTCAGCCATCGTCTGGTTAGCTGCGACAACTCATTGCCTCATTATTGTAGCCAACCATTGTGGGATTTAGAAATCATTTCTGTTGTCTGCATATTCATTTAATAATTGTAAAAATGTGTTGTAGCAATCCAAACTGCAGAATCATCTCCTCCTCTATATTAACTCAGTAATCAGACTGTGATCGGAGCACTAGGTTTGGATTTATGGGAATACTCGTGGTCCCATGTGATGAGCAGTGAACATACTCTGGAGGCGAGGCAGATCTGGTGGTTTGGGTGATCGTTCCCTGGGCTTTGTACACAGTGCATTGAAATCTCTTCACCAGACTAAGAGGCCTTTGGACTGCACAGTTTAATGGCTGCACAATGTTTGTAGTATTTGTATGTAATTGCCAAGATGCCCTATGCAACTCATGCACCTAATAACATTGGTGTTCTGCCGTGCAGAGGTAGTCCTGATCCAGTGGCCGAAGCTCTTAGCAGACAACCATCACCACGACTCGCTCCAGGCAAGAAATCACCAGCTGAGAAAACGTACAAATAGCTCCTTTAAGTAATACGTTAAAAAAAACAATACTTGAATAGTTTGAACAATATACCTTTTCACTTTCTTGCTGAGAGTTAGATGATGTTGAGATTATTTAAGCCTAGATTATAGACTGGGGAAACAAACGTAAACAATCCACCTTCCAGCATCTTTAAAACTCATCAATTAGCACATTTTATCAAGTCTGTTGAAGACGATTAAAAACCAAACTGTATAAATGACCAGTTGCGGTTTGACAGCAGGTCGGATGTTGAACTATTTCTTGGCAGCTTTCTGGAGTTTGCCCGTCAACCAGCTGAGACTCTGGAAAATCACTGCCCCTATGCGAACCAAGGACTGGTCTGGCACAAACCCCCTCCTCCGTACGACTGCATCTGGCTCCAGCGTAGAAATTTAAATGGACGGACATTAAAGTAGTATTGACCTGCTCTTCGAAATCTCAGTAATAGCAAATTGATTTCTTTCTACGCAAAAGCAAGAACTACTGATTTAATAACCAACTGAAAAGCTTTGATATAAGGAGCCCTCGAATCCTTTCTGAATTACGTCTACCTTGTGATAACTCTACTCAAAGCAATGCAAAAGGGAAATCTCTCACAGAATTTTTCCTGCATCGCATTGCAGGTGTAAACAAATTTAAGATTCATCAGCAGTGGGTTGAGGCATTTCAGTGTTCCTTCTTTAACCGAAGAACATGCCACCTGCCTCAAAACTGTCAACGAATTGACTCTTTGACTCTGTTTCTGTTTTAAGCAGTATCACAACAAGCTTATGTAACCGATACCTAGAAGGTGGTCCTTATTGCTTGTTTCTGCTTTTGGAAGTGACACTACCGCTCTGTGACCCACATTGTGTCAGACGTTACAGTGCCAGATTGTTGTGGTTACCCTAGATTTTATAACAAGGTCCTCTGCCTGTGGAACATCTATTAATCGAAAGTCTTATTTCCCCCCGTCCCTTGGGGGGAACTATGGCGTAATGGTGTGTCTGTGTTCTTTGGGCTTGTGTGGCTGCGCTTTCCCTTGTCATTGTGTTATTTAGGAGACTCATGGCAGCTTTGCAACATCCAATCCAGCCATCCATCTCCCTACCACCCCTTCTCTGCCTCGCTGTGGCTCTGTTACACAATGTCCAGCTGCGGAGTGGTGTGGTGGGAGACATCTGCTCCTCTGCTCTTGCAAAATCCCCTCATCACATGGATTGGTTTATGTGTAGCCTTTTTCATATCCCGGCAATGTGAAGAAAAAAAACAAACTGTCCAAATGACAACAGAGGAAATACAATTACAGGAAACACATTCACCACCAACCCTGAGCCCACAGTGGCTTGTGCTGCATGTGAACCAGGATGGGAGGATGAGGCCGTTGGATGCTCCGTCCTATCAACGACTACAGTGGAGCCGTTGCATCTTTACAGTATCCTCTTCCTCCCAGTTTTTCCGTGGATTTCTGCAATGTCAGTGTAATCAAAAGGCGTCTGGAATCCCCGCGGTCACAGAAGTGGGAAGCACCACTACCTTTTGATCTTTAGTGCCGAGGTGGAAGCTAAGTCATGTGTGAGGCAGCAGATCTGGTCAAATTTTTGGCTGTGAGCTTGCTGGCAGAGTTTCTGGTTTTGCGGGTTAGTGATCCGGGGCTGGCCCCAGACGTGCTGGCAGACCTGCGGCTGTAACTAAAACCACCCACCACAGGTTTTTAATTTTTTGCTCTCACAGGCAAACTCCTGCACTCTGTGCCTGCAGTGCTAATGCCTCATGTTTGTGCGTCCCTGTCAGGTGCCGCAGAGCTGCAAGAGCTCTTGATAAGAGCATTTTGAATATTGTTTACATGTTGTTTAGTGGCTGTTTGATGACTTATCAGAAGACTATATACATCTCGTCTGTGTTTAATCTTACAAGGATTGCAAATTGTTTCATTACAAAGTACACAGGCAATCCATACCATTGCATCATTTAATCAAAAACATATGGTCCACTTACAAAAACATCCTTGAACAGTTATGTAAGTACAATGTTGTTGAGTGTTTTATTTATATAAGAGAAAGAGAAAACTGGGCGAGGGCTCATCCATATCATGAATTTACAGCCGTGCCTTCAATAAAATTCTGGCAATTAAAAAACTGGCCCCTCCCTCCCTAAACTTAAATTCCGTCATTGGTTGTAAACAGCAAACAATATGGGCAAAGAGTCTTATAAAATCTCTGGAATGTAGTGCGGCATTCCCCTGACGTGTCGCCTGTCCGAGATAATCTGAAACCTTATGTCTAGGATAATCTCAATTTAAGAGCTTTATTCTCATTTGACAAAAGCCTGAATATGTGGCTGTGGAAAAAAAACAATGAAGCCGGCGATGTGTTTCAACTCGATTCATCCAAATGCTTATAGATCGTGTTTTGACACAACACTCGCTCCACGATCAATTACTCCGCCTCCTTGTGGAGGCACCACACCAGCGTCTGTCCCACCCCGGTCATCGTCACTATGCGGAAGCCGATCTTCTCCAGCTTGTCCAACACCAGGCGTGGCGGGTCGTCCACATGGTACTCGGAGCTAAATGAGCATAAACAAAAGAGTAATTCCATTTCCACAGATGTGGGATTTCTCTGCCTCTCAGTAAACTCTGAGAGCAGAATGCTGTTAATTGTTCTGTTGCTCGTTCACTTCCTCCCACACCTTGGTTCATTTCCCAGCAACATTTGAATCAGATTGCCAATGACAACACTTACCCGATCTGTGTTCTATCAGCCTGAATGTTTTATGCTAAACCTGCAGAGCAGCAGCTTTCCTCCACCACATTGTGGTTCTCCATGTGACCTGACCTCAGCTGTCATCAATATGTACACGTTAACTGCCAAAATGAGAGAAACGCCTGCGTTAAGTGCCTAAATATGGAAATGGAGCTTCGGTGTGAGCACATTTACAGGACACCTGGGGGACGATTCTCTCTGTGTGGACGTCCACATTTGAAAAGTTCTATTACTGTTTACAATTTCCTGGTTGCAGGATGGTGGAGGGGATGCTTCCCAACAACTGATCAAAGAAGGATTTGGGAAATTTGTCATCTTTGTTAGTCTTTTGTGCTGCTTTTCTGACCTACAATAAAATATTGATATAAATCTCAATAGTTGTACTTTAAATTGTTGCCCATATTTGACTACAGCTACCTGCCAGCTTTGCTTAATGCACACCCACTACAATAACTGACCGCCCCCCATTTTCAATACTCACAAATTGTTTCCCAGCATGGTTGTTTTCCTGGCTCCCAGGTACCCCATGACTACTGGATCTGAGTATTCATCCCCCACGTTTGTTGGACCGTTCTCCTGAAAGACAGCAATTATCAAACACATCAGAGTCAGCTGATTGTTTATTCTAGATATCAGGAAATTACTTGCTTTGTTGACAAAATAACATCTGTCGCTAGGCCTGTCACGATAATTATGTTATCGACTTCAACATACGATACATGAATATGAACTCAATAATGTTTATTGACCTCAATAATAGTTGTTGTGTCTTCATGCTTGCTTGTTGACATAACATCTGTTCTCGTCGTAATCAATTACTTTATTGGTCTATAAAATGTAGGGCTTTTCATTTTTTTTTTTATTAATCTGTCTATTATTTTCTTGATTAATGGATTAGTTGTTTGGTCCATAAAAATATCATAAAATGGTGAAAAATGTCGATCGTGTTTCCCAAAACCCCAAGATGATTGTTTTGTTTTGTCCACACACCAAAGACTTTTTTCATTAAAACAACTTGAACCGATTAATCGATTATCAACATAGTTGCCGATTATTTTGTTAATCGATTACTAATCGATTACTAATCGATTAACTGTTGCAGCTCTAATAAAATGTCAGAAAATTTGGATTTCTTAGTATTTTTCTAAAAGGCACCATGTCTTCGAATTGTTACTTTTGTCTGGGGCCTAAACGCAAAGTCTAAACTTTGGATAACATTTCTCTCAACAGTAGCACAAACAGTGTAGGGATTGCAAGCGCAGCGACCAAGCTCACGTGATTCAGTATCAAAAAATGGTCTGAAAATGACGATAATATTGTTTATGGCAATCATTTCTGGGACGATACATCGTGCAACACAAAGTAGTCATCGTGACAGGCCTATCTGTTGCCTGTTATTTGTGCGGACCGACTGTAGCCTGCACCTGCAGCTCTTAATGCGGATCATAATGTCTAATAGGTGGACGGACTAAAAATAGATGATCCAAATAATCAGAGGCTGTAGAATGAGGTTGCTCCAGTCGTGCAGACAACTACACGAACAAGAGGCCGACAATTGGTGCAACATATGTTTTTAATTTAGGGCCCCGTGACACGCACGCGCACACGCACACATGTTGCAATCTGCAATAGGCGACACACTTATTGATGATCAGTATGAGCTCGAGCCTCCTCCCGATATAAAAAGCGTGACACGAGTCGTATACAGATGCGGGGTACGCACCAGTCGGGTCTGCGTGCTGATGAGCATGTAGGGCATCCCGTCCCCCCTGGCGTTGGACCGCCTTGTTGTTGTCTCGGGAACGAGCGACGAGTTTCCTTTTCTCCGCGACGGACGCGACAATCTCCTCTCGAACCTGCGCGTCCGCTGCGGACGGTCTCTCGGCGGAATGCGGAAACACCCACCGCGACGGACCAATCACAGCGCTGCTCGCTCGCTCGCTCTCCCTCCGCCGCCTGGCACGACCGCGGTCAGCAGCTTGTGGACGAGGGGGGGTGTTGAAGCTCATCCAGGTTCATGAACTAAACCTTCTCAGTTCTCAGAAGTTGTGACAAGGATTTCATATTTTAATACATCTGCAAAAAAAAAAAATGATATAGGCATAGGTGTATCACATTGATCCAACACCGTCTGGACCCCTGATTTCCTTCCCAGACATTTAATAATTTCCTCCTCGGTGGAGTAATAATAATTTTGGGATCAGTCTTACGACAGAGGGAAATGAAAGACACAGACCAAAGGCCAACAACAATGGCAGGGACTCTGATAAAAATCAGCAATATGAAAATAATGTCCCACTGATGCCATAAGAGCCCGACGGCCTTCCAGTTCGACTTTTTGCATGTCATGCAGATCTCATTCACAAATACAGTTCTGAACACACAATCCTCGCTTAAGTGGTTTTCCACAAATAAAATGGTTCCATTTTTCTAAAAATGTTGCTGCTGTATTTGATGCAGCTCTGCACCACCGCCTCCTACACAGAGCCAACTCCGTCCAGAGTGCTTGCTGAGAATTGCTGAGGAGAGTGCCACCTACTGGCTTCCAAGATCATTGTCATGCACAGTTTGTGTGGCTTTTCCCTGATTCATCCACCCCATCTTTCACACTGGCAGGGCTGGACTGGCCATCTGGCACACCGGGCATTTTCCCGGTGGGCCGACGCACTTTTGGTTGATAAGAATCGTCGTGTTGCGTTGACCTCTCAAAACAGCCACTTGTTGATTGACAAACTAATGTTTTGGCATCCAGTGTCCTGAGACACCAATTAGCCTCCCTCTGAATCATTCGTGGTTTGATGAAATCAAAAGGGAGTTCCTAAGGAACGTCTCTTCTCTCGTGTTTTATCTGTCCCCGTTAACCTGAGACCTACTTCAGGAAAGAAAACAGGAAAGCAGCGGGGCTATTGCCGAGGCCCCCAAAAACAAACCATTGAGTGACCCCCTCAACCTTGCCAAAAAGAACACCCTCTCCAAACATTGTTCCTGCCCCAGTCTTTTCCTGTGCTCCTGCGGTGTCTTCCTTCGCCGGCTCATCTGCTGCTGGTTATTGGAGTTTGGGGTCACCTGTCCTGTGACCTCTGGTGACAGTGGAGCAGGTTCCAAGTGACTGCGCAGGAAGCAGTTGGATCTTTTGGTGAGGCCTTTCGTCTTCACCTTATCAGCTAGAGTGCGGCACCCTGACGCTGCTGCCCAATGATCTACTAGTATCATAAAAAGACTAATCTGCAACTAAAGAAACAAAACCTTAATATAGAGATGAATGTTTTTTCTCCAAAGTACAGTCAAAAATATAAATAGCTATTTCTAACTAATGAATACAAGTTATTTTATTGCGCCACTGATCCTGCATCAAGTTCAGGAGTACAACCCCCAACAATAGTCATTTGATTGTTTTCCACGTGGGGCAACCTATTTGACATACGTTGTTTGGAATAGAAGCAATTATTCCTAGAAAATATACTTTGTGTCTAGCAATATCTAGTTCCCCGGATGCCTCTGACATCCCACACACGGCATCAAGCTTCTTATGATAAATATGTCTGGCGGATTTACCTGCTGTGAATATGTGCTGGTTAAGACCTTTAGTGGATAGATGCACTGCTAAAGCAATCGCTTCAAATCCCTGAGTGGGAACCGAATGGGAATGAATTATACATCAGGCTGTGTGTGTGTGTGTGTGTGTGTGTGTGTGTGTGTGTGTGTGTGTGTGTGTGTGTGTGTGTGTGTGTGTGTGTGTGTGTGTGTGTGTGTGTGTGTGTGTGTGTGTGTGTGTGTGTGTGTGTGTGTGTGTGTGTGTGTGTGTGTGTGTGTGTGTATGAAGATTTACTGTAGATGTGTGTCTGAGTGACTTTCCGATATTCAACTGAGTGATTCAAACTGTGGGAGAGCAGAGACAACAGGCAGCACATGGATAGATTGCGGTATTAGGGTTACACACCATACAGGTTTTTACATCTGCTTAATTGCGACGAATCTGTTGTTTTGTCGAGCCACGTAAGTCTCCTTGAGACTTTTATACTTATGAATTCAAACCTGTGTGAGTCCGACTCTGAGAAGCTTCACAGTCTCTCCTCTGCAAGGAGATACGTCGCTGACCTCCTTTCCTTCGCTGTTTTCCAGATTACACCCAGCATCTTACATAATGTGTCTCCGAGCTGCACTGATATTACCCAGCAGTTTAAGCGAGGTTGACCCTCCCCCCTTCTTCTTTTCACCTTACCTCACCTCGCCTCCTACTTTGTCATGCTGCACTCACTGATAGATTACACTGCCGTCTCCAGGAATTACGCAACACATCATAGCGGCGCGCACATCCCTGCGAAACTTTTCAAGCGCTGTCACTAGGTTAACCATTTTTTGAGAAACACCGGGATGCGGTTTCTTTGGTCGTGCAGACGGGAAGGGTTTGTTTAGGGAGACTTACCCTCCGTGATTAAGAATCATGTCATCTGAATTTTGGAATGATACGTTCCCACACACTGTGTCCTTTCTCTCATCACCTTGATTGAGAGCTTGATTTTTAAAATGTATTTATTTATTTTTTAACCACAAATGGGATTAATTTGTCTGTAAGTAACAGGAAACAACGCGATACATAATAAACACAGAGGAACAGAGGAGAGATTTAACGGGGCTTGAATGTATCAGCTGTGTAGACGAGTTTGTTGTCGGTATTTGCCAGTGTTCTATCCCAGTGAGTTTTGACCACAGCAATGTGCATTTGGTTGGTCTAATTAAAACTACTTAGGTATACTGAAGCTGACTTGGATGTTTTAGATGCTTTAGAGACAGTTATTCCCTTTGTTAAATGTGATTTGCCTTCCCCCGGGAGTCATCACAGTTCATCAAAAAAGTTCCAGGAACAGCCGTTTATTTATTTACCAAATCAGCGGCTATGAACTTACAACAACGAAAGAAATATGGTGCCTCCTACAACATTCACTTTTTGCTTTTCTTCTCTTTTCTTTTTTTTACAAAAATGATTGATTAAATCTTGGTGTGAACTTTTTTTGTTCTCACATTAAGCATTCACCCGAACTTCTGCAAGTGATTTAAAGTTCTTAGATGGGCTGAAAGGACTCTCAGTCCTTGGAAAATTAGGCAAGCTTCCTAAAACTCCCAACCATCCCTTTTTAAACTCCAGCCTGACCATCACTTGTCAGCTTATTCATTTAGTTTTATTTCCTCTCTTTACTAGATCATAAAAGTGTTTATTGCCATATTCTCTCCCGCAAAGTCAAATATTTGTGTAAATGTCCCACAGTGAAATTAGATGAAATTAAAGGAAAACAAATAAGGATACAGATAAACTTTAATTCACTCACATGTTGCACATTTTAACTATTTACTATTTTAGTAACTAAATAAGCTCTTATCTAACGCAATTGTCTTGGGTGGCACTAAGCCCGGGATGCAGTAATGGGGCATTTGCATGTGGGGAAGCCATTGCTTTCATTAAAATTGCTAATTCAGAAAAGCCTCTAAATAAATCAAAAAAAGTAAATGGCTAAATCCCTAAAAACACTACAATGTATGCGGACTGTGTGAATGAGCGATCCAAACCTTGGTCAACCTTTGTTGTCTGTAAAAAGGGGATTTTGAAAATGGCAACAGGCCAGAAGTACAGAATGAAACTTTCATTCATAAAGCACCTTTCAAGAGCATACATGAAGATATAAAACACAATTAGAGCAAAAAAAACAAAAAACAAAAAAACAGATCAGAGAGAGATTACACAAAAGCAAAGCAAAACAAGAGGGTCCTTGGCTATGTCTTTTTTAAAGGTTTCAGCATTGTCCACAGATCTCAAGTCCATCGTGAATCCCAAAGTTTACACCAATGGCAGGTTTGAACCTTCCGTCTACGTCTGGTGAGTCAGATCAGTATTGGATAGACTGGTTTGGTTTATGGCCAAATACCTGTGTGCCTCTGGCATGTCTCTGAGTTGCATATTACATAATCTTATCATATTCTAATGTAACATCTAAATCTGAAAAGTTACGACAGATGTCAAATTTAGGAAGCAATTAACCACTAATTTACTATTCGGAAGTGGAGGGCAGGGCAGATGAAAGAGAAAGGATAACTGAATAAAGAGAAAGATGACAACATGTACTGTCAGGACTGAGTCACATCATAGTTCCCATCAGGCCTGTGGTTAAAATCATGTTTTTTATTATATGTTGCAGCATGTGGTTGCTGTTTAAGAACAAGTTCGCTAGAGGTAATCTGCTCGGTGTATCACCACTGCTTCTCTACACGAGGAATGGCTGCTCTGCGGAAAACAGCTACGACAATGAGCTTGGCACAAGCGGTGGGACAGCTTGACTTAATTTACGGCATGACAACAACAGCACAATAGTCGGCCTACTGGCACTTGCCCTTCATCCTGCAAGGAGCTCATAAATTTCACTGAGTTACACTGAAACTGGTGTGATGTGTGACATCACCCATTGGTTTGTGAACGGATGTTTTGAAGCCTCGAGTTTGGCATTTTTGCCTGCGCCATCTTGTTTTTTATAAACCAGATGTATTGTAATCCAATCTGGAGGAGCCGATGGGTGGGCCTGAATGAGAGCTCGTCCACTGCAGGTCCACCTACACCTGCGCCCTGCACCCATCGGTCAGCATTAGCAATAATTTGAGGGGTATCCATGGCCCAATGCATGCAGTGATTTATTGCCTATTTCACTCACTATTTACTAACTATTTAGTGAACATCCTGCTGTATTGAAGAAGATTTGAAACTAGAGATTGATACCATAAACTCCTCAGGAAAATATTTACTGACGTTATAAACCAAGTGAGAAGTAGAGTAATTTTCTCATAGACTTCTACGTATAAACATCTTTTTTTGCAACCATTGGAGTCGCCCCCTGCTGGTCATTCCAGATCAGACAGGTTTCAGGCGCTTTGGTTTCACTTTCCGGATTCCGTGACTACGCCAATTGTTATTTACTGTCTATGACTTGATGACCTAATTTGTTCACCTATTATGGTTACTTACTATCAGATGCTAAACTTGACCTAATGTAAGGCTTGAAATGCTTGTGATTTATGTGGACTGTTAACAAGTTCAGGTCCATTAAAAGTACAACATAATTTGCAATTAATAAATCTAAATGGAGAGCCTGACTGTCTGCTAGGTATCCAGTTTGAAAAGAACTGTATATCCAGACTCATAGTCTTCAATATTGCAGCCGAAGACTATAATCACATGAAAGAGCGAAACTTCAATGGCTGTGGCCATAGAGGAGGAGAGAGAGCAACGGACGATGAGAGTCAATTATGTGACAATGATGTCATGGTACTACTTTCTCTGATCAAGGCCACATGTCTCACAGGTTTCCCTTGCTGTGCTTCAGAGTGGATTTTCTGATGGAGAGTCATACAAACAATTCTTCAAACCTCCTTCATATGAACACAAGTTAAATTAGAAAACCTGCTAGCACCGTATTTACTGCAAAACATCACTTCAGTGCAAGGCGACACTAAGTAACCATCTGTGATTTTACTGTCTTGTTGTGACAGATAACAAGTAAATTACCATCTTGCGTCTGCAACCATGAATACATCCGGAATCTGACCATTTAACACGTCTTTGGGGTTTTGAGGTACACGAAGACTGGCCCGACTAATGTGAGTAACTCAGTGGAAACTCTCGGAAGCGCACACATCTGCTTACACACGCAGGCCTTTATGGTTTTTACAAGATGATAGATGAAGCCAGGGCCAGAAAGTCACATTCTCAAATGTAGTGTGGTGGGGATGGTTTCTGTGCTCCCAGACCAATAGCTCACTGACACTTATCTAATTCATAATTTGCTGCTTTATTACAAGCTTCAGCTGAAGCACGATGTCATGTGGGAGACGTGAACACCCACACTGCTGCTACACACGCACACACACACATGCACACACAAAATGATATGCTCTGTACTATTTACGTTTGCATTTTCACCCTATTCCTCTGTCTGTCTCTTACTTCATCAAACTGAGTGGGAGTTTGAGTAATGAGGCTTAACATATAATCCAGGCCTCCCTTTCTTATCTTTGCTCATTCTCTTCTTTGTTTTCACTCTCATCTCTTTTTTTCCCTCCCAACTCCAACCACTTCTGGAAAATTTGGGGTTATCTTTAACACGCCTCTGTTCAGTTTAGACCACATTGCATTCCACATAAGTCAGACCCTCCTTATCTCCTATCAGCACTCACGCTGGCTGGTCACTTCGGGATGTTGAGGTGTCCCAGATGGAGCTCGATCAGCCTTCGGCCTAGTCGCTCGTGAGCTCAACTGCACTCATTGAAGTTACCAGCTTAAACTTTTTGCAAAACGTTAAAGGATGTTACATTTTATTTTCATGTTAGAAGCAGTAAATTAGTTAACTGTTGGAACATCTGGAGTTATGACAGGTTCCTTGATTAGGCTGTAAAATGATCCCGTGTTTCAGGCAGCTGGGACAGATATTCCCCTACTAAGAAAAGGGTGATGAGACACAGTCCGATCAATAACCGCAGTGTCGTTGACAGGTGGTGACGACTTCCAGAATGTTTCCTGCCAGTCCCCTAGTAAAATATCCGAAATAAATGAGAGCTCACGTGAGAATACAGCAGGAAAATCTCTGGAAAATTCACAGCGAGTGGACATGTTGATGACTTAACAAAAAAATTGCTTTCCACAGCGAAATTATCATCATGTCAGAATGTTCTGGAAGTTCTCCTGTTGTTGTGAATACATCCGGCTCAGACAATCTCCTCCTGCTTTCATCATATCTGAATGGGAACACCAGAAAAATGTCCAGACCTATTTTCCAGAGTTCATGTCTGAAAACTGTTCTAAACAGTATGATACATTGAATTTCATTGCAAGAATAAATGATGCAAAATGGCATTATGTTACTCTCTAGAGGAAAATATTAAGTCTAGTTTAATAAAAAAAAGTAAATGCAGCGCATTAGCACATGAATGATTTTGGCTGATCAGTTGTTTCAAGCTGTTGAATCCATATTTAGTTAAGTTTGTGGTTTAATAATTAAACTATGTGCACTCATGAGTTGGTTATTTATCAAAATTAGTCATGAACTTCATTAGAAAGCAGCTGTTTAATATCAGATGGGTGTTTCTTTTACACCCGAACGCTGGGGATGACGGAGGCAGGAGGTCAGAAAATTCAACAGGGAACGTCCGATGTTTGACTTTGAATGGAATGCAATATGATGTCTGAGATTCTGATGAATAATGTCAAGTAAACGGGCCAAGCAGTGGATTTTCCCAAAATGTAAATATGAGTCTCTAGGTATGTGGAATGCAACAAAAACTCAGCTTACACACATCATGTGCAGTCTAAAGTGAAACCAGCTGATCGACCTGATTGATGAGTGACAAAATGACATAATCAAACAAGGGAGAAAAGCTATTTAAGCCGTGTGTAACTGCAGCGTCTCATCTCATCTCATCATATCACTGCAGTCAGTGGCTGCACGTCTGTTTTAAGTTTTATTTCAAACAACAATATACCCATCTGCACTGTATTGTGTTGGCACAAGTTTCCCAAAGGCTGCAGTGCGGAGACAGGATACTGTGACAATCGACAAAGATGTGTTCAAGATGACCTTAGAAAGATTAGTACATTGCATTATTCTCCTTCGTGCTGAGTGGCCCTGCGGTGTTCCAGGAAAGACAATCTTGTCTGGGAGCTGTTGTACTGTTGACTCAAAGCCACAGAGGCTCCCCTTTCCCCCTCGCTGTCCCTCCTTCACTGCTTCCTCCCTCTCCTTCTGCGCTGCCTTCCATTCCTCTTCCCCTAGCATCCATCCATCCCTGCCATTTCAAATCCCCCCTCCCATCATGGCCTTCATGGCCTGCTTCCCATGTTCCCCTTCGTCTCGGTGCACACTCCAACTGCACCAGCCTGGGGTGAGTGGCTGCTTCTTATTCCATGTCAGAGTGATCCCAACTGGGCCACAGCCTAATGAATCATTTCCTCCAAGATACGGTGAGAAAATCACTTTCAGAGGTTCGAGCGAGCAATCGATGCAGCGTGACGCGCACATGTCTTCGCCTCTCTTCTCCTCCCTCTGTGGTGGAACCAGGCACAGTTTGTATACACATGTGCATGCAACCGGTCACACACGCACACGAGTCAACACAGAGAGCGCTGATGTTGCGCATCTCTTGTTGTATTCTTTATTTTACAGGCAGCTACTTTAGGCTCCATGAAGCCACAAACTTGATCAAAATCTTTTTTTTCCATATGGATGTCAGATGTTTCGCCCTCTGTCTTATTGTTTTAAATCCTTTCCCCTCCACTGGAAGACACTCGGGCATGTACATGATTGTCAAACCACGACGCCAGTCATCTGTATGTTCTGTATACCTTCATGCAAGCTCACGTTTTCGTTTTCGGGAGAGTTCACAAAATATCTCCTCCAACCTGACACACACACACATTCGAACACAGCCTGCTCTCTGTCACGTACCATCTCCCGCTGGGCTTCTGGACCTCCCTGCTGCTCAAGCTGTGTGACTTGGCAGTACAAGTACCGTTGTGCAGAAAACACAGCATCCAGGAGGTCATCGAGTGTGTGTGTGTGTGTGTGTGTGTGTGTGTGTGTGTGTGTGTGTGTGTGTGTGTGTGTGTGTGTGTGTGTGTGTGTGTGTGTGTGTGTGTGTGTGTGTGTGTGTGTGTGTGTGTGTGTGTGTGTGTGTGTGTGTGTGTGTGTGTGTGTGTGTGTGTGTGTGTGTGTGTGTGTGTGTGTGTGTGTGTGTGTGTGTGTGTGTGTGTGAGTGTGTGTGTGTGTGTGTGTGTGAAAAAGGAGGGGAAAGGCAGAGGTAGAGATACCGCATATCACATGAGGGCAAGCACATTCGTGTGTGCAGCATGTTTGTGTTTGTGCACGTTAAGCACCATTAAACAGGTGGCTCCACATCGCTGTGCAAATAGACCCTGATGCCCTCCCGAGGGGAAATACTCCTACAACTCCCAGGTTCCCTCCTGGCTTCTTAGTTTTTTTTTTCTTTTTTCTGCACTGTAATGGCATTTGTCTCGGTTTGTCCTGTTCACCCTCCATATATGTTATTTGAACTCCCTCTTTCCCGGCTATGGCTTCCCCTTTGCCCCACTGGGTTGTTTGGCTTGGCCTCTCGCCCGGATCAGTACACACTCTGTCCCCCAGTCATCACAGTCATTTGGGAGGACTGTTTTCCTTCATGCATGTTCAGCATTCCCCCAAAGTTTTCTCCATTTACTCCCCCCTGTCTGAAAGAATGAGCCAGAAAAGAACATGCCTCATGGAAAACTTATCTGTTTTTCGCCCAACACTCATCTGAGAGAGATGTCACAGGTTTATCCAGAAAATGGGGCAAGAGTTGCAGCCCGCCTTGCCACATCAGTGAGACCTAGACACCGTGACTTATAGATATGGCTCTGTTTTGTTATGCCTCAAAATTCCCTCTGAAACATTCAAAGTGAATGCCAGATAATCACACACAATATTTTCATCACAAGCTCTTTGACCACATCAGATGGCACGTAGCGACTAAGAGTGCTATCCAAGGGATTTAGAATTTCAGTCCAGATGCAAATAAAATGTCAGCAAAAGCCTTGTTGGCCTCGTTGCCAGTTTCTTGGAGACTTTGCATAATTCTTCTGCTGGTTCACCATTCTTATATTACCAAGGTGAGGAACTGCCAAAGTGGAATATGCCTCAAGATTTTTTTTTCCTTCCCTTTACCCTTTCAAGTGACTTACTTCCTTATACTGTTCCACAAACCCCTGCCTACTCAATCAACAGTTTTGGCAGCATTTATTCTTGCTTTGGCATCAAACTCTTCTGATGTTTCTACATCCAGTGATAAATGTCCTTGGCCTTTGTGGAACTCCATCAGTCCAGCCCGGCCATTTCCTCAGTGTGAGTGTATCGTTACCCGTGTGTGTTATAGTTGGCATGCTGAGCAACAAGGTCTGCTTACATCTAATTATCGCTCTAACAAATTAACGCTCCTTGGGCTAAACAAATGTCTTCCTTATTTCCAATCATGGCACGAGGGTGATTCCCGGAAATGAGTTGAATTAACGATAGAGTTGGCTCGCCGTATCCTCCTCTCGTTTCTTGGTCATTTTTCCCTTTTATCTGTTATTTTAATACTTTATCTGAGGCTTTCTCTTGGTTGAATTCTCTATTTCAGGTGCAGCCTCTAGAAAGAAACAACCTCACAAAACACTGCTTTATCTTAACCTGGCTGATCAAGCTATGGTAGATGTCAGATATCAAGAAGGCTGCTCTGCTCAGATCTATGTTATTGTCCTCTAAAACTTCAATACATTTAAAAAATACCATGGATCTTAAACTTAACTGTATCTGTTTGACCACTGACCTCTTCATGCCCTGGTTACTGCCTATGTGAGGTCAGGAGGTAATTAGTGAGTAAGTGAGTCAGAGCTCTTCTGAACTGTATCACTCCCATTTATCCACCAACCCTTTCTGAATAGGTTGGCTGAAGAATTTAAACTAATGATTTATCGTTGAGAATACATTTGCTATATTGTTTTTTTTGTATGTAGTTCTTTTGCTCAGTATTTTAACAATGTCTGGAGAGACATTAAAGAAAGTGATTAGACTTTAATTATAGCCTTTTTCCTTTTGAATTTGCATGTGTGTTTGAGAACGTGATTTGATGAGTGCTTCATAAAAGCTAAAATGATCATATCATGCCTTGTTTTTTAATAAGAATGATGATTGCCATGTCTGTCGTGCTATTAAAACCACTGTATGACCACACAAGCTTTATGAGCAGGGACATGGTCATCCACAAGTCCCCACAGCCACGAGAAAAACAGACGCATAAAGGATGGAAGCTGGGGACCAAGGTTCGTCGTGATCAACATATGTAGTTCAATTGCAATATGTTGATTCAATTGCAGGGTTTGTGTCTGAGCTTCTGCATTAGATTTTACTTTATGTCTCCCCTTTAAGCACAGTGATAGATATCAGATGTTAATGGCCAGTTCTACTGACAGTAATGTCAGCCACAATAGTGTGATTCCATTCCCACTAAAAGTAATTGGCATGCATTTCTTAGCCTAGAGGTATAGATGAAGGTTAGAAATTCATGAAGCTACAACAAATTACATCGAGGCTCATTCAAACTCATAACAGCCCTGCCTTCATCAGCTGCAGGGGTATTTCTCCAGCTTCCCCAGACATTTGAACTCACTTGACCAGACAGGTGGGAAAATAATTTGTGTGATAATAATGTTGTTTTTGTCAGTGAATAATCCACACATTCCCAACCCTTTTTGTTGTTGTTTTAAAAAAAAAAAAAAAAAAAATATATATATATTATTATTATAGGGATTTGCCTTGATATTCAAGGTCTGAAGAGAATACACATTAAAACTGATCTTTGACTGTTCATCTGAAATATTCACAAAAGACTTTGGTTTATGACCAAAAATCTGCAAAACTAATATATGCTAATGAATAGAATAGAAAAATAGAATTCCCGGGGAAATGTGACATTGGGTGACCTCATTCAATGGTCTCCAAGTCATGCTTCACACAACTATGAGTGAAGCTTAACATTATTATTGTTTTATAATGTAACTTTCGATGTATTATCACCTTACAGTATATGCTGTCATGATTAAATTAGGAGCAAACAGCTGCTTGTTTAAAAAACACACACACACACACACACACACACACCCCACGACACGACACGACTGAGGCAGGTTGTGGGGTGTGTTCAGACAAATTGTTCCCATGGAAGACATGGGAACAACTGTATTTGCATTTGTATTCTTGAAACTCCATTATTGACTGTTTTAATTTTTCCTACCAACTCCAGAGGGAAATATCCGAGTTGTCAGCAGCTAACTGCTCCATAGCTGGTTGCTAAATTTCCACGTCCGTTGTTTGGCACTGGGCTGTTAGCCTACGGCCAAGCCAACAGTTGCCTGCTCCCACTGGAAACACGGTCGATGTGAACCAACAAGTACATTTGCTGGCCATAAAACCAAAATAATAAGTTTAAAGATTAAAAAACGCTTCATCGAGCTCAATGGGAACAGAGATGGATCATTATTTTCTAAAGGAGGGATCCCTTTCAGATTACTGTCATTTGATCGTTTGTTGATATCAAAATATTGAGTAGTACAGCTTAATATTTACTTTGCCAAAAATGTTGTTTGTCAGGCAAGCATAAATTATTGATTTGGGGCAAATAGATCCCTTCTGTCATGCGTTGTTGAGTTTTTAAAAACCTGTCTTGGCTGTACTCTACAGCACCAGAGTGCATATACCCATGTCATCCACTTTACATAATGGAATTGATATGACTGAATTGCAGTATAAAGTACAATTTTCCTGGGAAAAAAAATCTCTTGACGACCTTGTATTTCTCACTCAAAAGCCGAGATGCTACATAAGGATCATTACTACCTCTTTACGACTTGACATAAATCAGCCTGTGATGTACTGCACGTTAAACTCTCCCATTGCAGTATATTATGAAATGAGGAGTAGGTGTGATGTCAGTTCCAGGCCAAACCAAATGAGTACCATGGGATGTGACTGAAGGAATTCAAATTTTTCAGTTTTTATGTTGTGGAGTGTGCAGCCAGGAGTGTTTTCTCAGCTGGTCCGGTCAGGAGGACACAGGCATGTTCACACTGGTCCTGAAATACAGATGTATCCATTACGTCAGAGAGCGTTCACACTTCAAGTCAGTCTGCCCCACTATTGGTGACCTACCATAAGTACGAAGACAGATGTGAAATACCGCAATACACCAATTTGCTTTATAGATTGTCCTGGTTGCATGGAAGTTGTCAAATATATATAAGTGCCTTTTTGATCTTTTATTAGAAACTTACTCACTGGATGTAATAGTCTGTAAAACCTTCAGACATTAAACGACACGATGCTGAACTAATTATAGGCCGGAGCTGCTTCTTAAGATCATTTAAAGGCAAAAGTGATGCGGTTGCGTGACATCCGGATTTCTCCACTTGCTCTGGAGTAAAATGAAATTCATGTGGTGTTTTTTTTTCCTTTTCAATCTGTGTGATGTTTGAAAACGTTGAAAAAAAACACTGTTCACAAAAACACTATAACGATTAGCTGCAAAAATTAGAAAGTCTTACCATTATTTTGAAAAGGGGCAGCTCAGGGATCAAGTGTTTGATATGATGTTATAATTATATTCATGTTAAAGTTAGGATAGGGATTACTGTAGAGCATTTCACTGGGCTCAGCATGAACATGATTCAATTACATGTTCCCGAATCTGAGCATGTGCATGTGTCCATCTCTATCTGTATCCTCATGCCAATATTTGCATTTGTTTGACCTGTAATTTTGAAGATATTTGCTAGATTTTTTTTTTAAGCACAATCTTGTCTGTTCTCCAGTTCTCCAGTGTGTACATAGCAACCTACCTCAGAGAATACACATTCCCTCTCAAACTGGCTGGCCCCTATCTACATGGACTTTCTTGGGCAAAGGAGATTTTTCTCAGAACCAGAGGGGAAAGAGGGGGCAAAACAGAGTGTAGCTGTTGGCTGCCGCTTCTGGCAGCTCTCTGACCACTGTGATTGTGCAGGGACTTGTATTGTGAGGATGTGAGAGACCGAGACAGAGAGGAGGCGAGAGAGAGAGAGCAGAATGTCTTATTTTTGCTGGCAGAGAAGAGAAGTGCTACCTTGGAGGCGGTTCTCTGCAGAGGCCCATACATCTTAGTTCCTGGCAGCTGAGCCTTTTTGGGGGGGTGGGAGTGCTCGTGGGAGGAGTAAAAGGAAGAGCGAAGGGTGGCGGTTGGGGTTGGGAGGGGTGGGGTGGGGGGGTAATGATGAGGGGCCAATGCTGCTGGGGAGTCAGCCAAAGTCCAGGACTTGCTTAATGGGTTCTCCTCTGCTATGTGATTCCAGTTTGTGGAATTGGAGCAGACACCCGACTCTTGACTCCCCTGGTGTGCCTGCTGCCTACTGTAGCGTGGTTTGTGGAAGGTGGTGGTTTAGGGTGGTTGGGTGGTGGTATGATAGGGGTGACTTGAGGGGGTCGCGGATGCTTCTCTCACTTCAGGTGTCTCCTAGTCAAGGGAAAGGCACTGGCCTGACCAAACCAATGCCACCTGTGTGTGTGCACCGCCGTGTGAGTCACTTCATACCTTCATACCAGAGCTCCCTCTTCCTCTGAGTCATCGAATGGCACTCAAGTGATTTCAGCTATACACCTCCTAAAATGTGAAACTGCATTGGCAACGGGATGAGAGCACATTTCTTCTTGAAACGCACAGAGCCATCTACCAACGCGCTGTGCTCACGTCCTGTCAGGCCCTGTTGTCAGGGATGGGATACGCACAGCCACAATGTTCATCGTGCATAGAGAAGCAAAAACAGTTGAATTTCTGATCAATTGTTCCCACTCTTGGACTCCTGTCTAAATTAACTTGGGAGTTAGGTTTCTCACTGTCACCAGATGTCTCACTTTATTTTAAACAAACGATTCATTTTCTAGTTCACACTCAGCAGAGTAATGAGAGGGGGGGAAGAAAAATCATAATTAATCCTCCTTTACATCATTGTTATTCCCAATCAAGTAATTTATCTTCATCTTAGTGATTAAGAGTTTGGACATACTGTGAATAATTTGCACGAACTTTGAATTGTATTTGAAAGCTGAGATGCAGCCCCGTGTGAATGGTCCCACAGCCACTGTGGTTCAGACAGAGTTAGCCCACTTCTCTGCATAAAATGAATTATGTAATTACCTGTGGACCCATGCACGATACCCGAGTCATTTAAAACTGTTTATGATTAGGTTTTATTGTAAACATGAAAGCTATAACTATTTCAAAAAACATTTTTATTACCCAGCCTCTTTTAATGGCTTGGCTTCGGATTGTTATTGTGGTAAGCAAGCTCAAACAACTATTTCCAAGTATGGCAGACAAAGACGAGAGCTGCGTGCTCAGTGGCATGCACCTGAATATCTCCCCTGCACTCTGTTTAAGTGTCTGGCACAAGCACCGCTCTCTTACATAATGTTTTGAGATCCCTCACCAAAGATATAATGTTGTAATACGAATGACTTGTCTTCAGTTGCATTGCATGGATTCAAACTCTGACAGCTTGCTTCGAGTATCCATTCAAGTGTGATGTGCTGGTATGCAGAAAATCCCCTCCCTCGATCTTTGCAAATCTAAAATACTGCCAGCTGACTTTGATATTTTACATTTCTCTCTGAGTGGATACGGTGCTGCTGCATAAATAGCCTGAACACGACCGGCTTCTGTGTCCTCTCAGTTGTTCCCTCAGTGGGATCGAGCTCTGCACCTCACGCTGGAGGAGGCGACGAACCACCGGCCAACTCCCCTAATACTGCCAGGCTGAGTAAACGGTGTCTCCGGAACCTTGCTTTAGCCCCAGCATTTCCATAAGCACCCTTCATCCCTGCTGTGTTATTCTTTATGATCTGCACCTCCGCTCCAGCTCAAGCCGTCTTCCGGGACCTCTGGTTCTGTCCTCAGAGGCCCCCCTGCCCCACTCCCAGATGCCTGTAATAGGCGTGGAGTCTCTCCCTCCTGAAGCATTATTGTCCTGCAGACCAGCTGATGGTGAGATGACAACTCGCAGAGTCAAGACACCAACACCCACACATTTGACATCCTGTACGCATCTGTTTTCTAGGAATCTTTGGATTTTTTTTCTTCTGAATATCAGTGACGCCTGTGTGTCCCTGAGAAACAGGCTGTGGATGGTCGACTAGATCATTGGACGCTTTTAGTCCCCCTGATGAAAGTGTTATGCTTCATTTCCAGTTGAAGTGTCATCAGGACATTGACCAGGGTGCCAGCTGCCAGCTTGTGTAGCTAAAACGTTTCCAAAAAATCCTATACGAGGTCGAAGGATATTCCCCTGAAATTGAAAAGAAACATTCCATTGTCTTTTTATTTTGTGAACATAAATCCCGTCAAAATAGGCACAACTTGTAGACTATGTGAAGTTGTTGTACTGAACAGCACCCTGTCAACAAGCATGGAGCTCCGAGCGTAGACGGTTCCAATTCTTAACAAAGCGAGGCATTTTCAGCAGAGTGGTCAGCTCCAACGAACCGTTATTCTCCCAGTGAGTGGGGAAACTCTGACAGGCAATCAGGGCCCACTACAAAAGGGGAATGCAAAAACAACTGAAAATGAATCCCCGCGAACGCAAATAACTTATTGCTGAATTGTTTTGGTCTGGCGGAGAGCATTGCCAAGAAGTGGAATGGCGTGAAAGCGAGGGATGGAATGGAGAAGGGTTCTGCTGCAGCGGAGAGCTGAATTATGGGCAGCTCTTTGACACGGGAGCATGTGACTTTGCTTTTTTTTGTCCAAGACATTTCATACCTCAGTTTATCAACCCTAGAATTTTGTATGCAGACACAATAAAACTGAAGAGAGCTATGACAAATACCAGGACATTACCTAATTCATCAGTTTTTTTCTCTCAGAAACAGTGGATATGAAAGACCAAATCTTGATTGACCTTGATGTCTGTGATGGTTATGTTACGCTCTCATTCGCAAAACATTGATTAGAAATATTACATATTTATTGTGGATTCAAATGATTACCATGGCTGCACAATGCCAAGGCCACTGTTTAAGACCACAGACACAGACGCAGATGCAGGCTGTATAGACTCAGACTCTGTTGTCTATTTTACACTATATGGCCAAAAGTATACAGACAACCTTTTCTAACTTAATTTTTGTAGTTCAAATTAAACCCCTTAGTTCATTTTAATGTTACAGCATACGATGATGGTTTAGAAACAAAAACCTGCTTCCAACTTTGTGGCAACATTTTGGTGAAAACCCGTTCCTCTTTCAGCCTTGTGAACCCAGTCAATAAATACGTGGCTTACTGAGTTTTGTGTGACTGTCCTGCAAAAAGACTGTTCTGTACTTGAAGCCTGGAACACGAACTGGAAGTCAGTCAGGCTTTATTGCACAACACCAGTGCCCAGATGCTCTCAATAGGGGCCTGTTCAAATTCAACCAGGTTCCACGATCCTGTGGAAAAGCCTCCACAGAAGAGTGGAGGCATCGGAATGAGATCTTCCTCACTCACACATGGCTGTAATATTGTCCACATACATTGTTGTAATGTCCTTACACTTTTTGGTCAAACAATATATTGTAACATAGGCAGTTAAATAGATTTCTTGTGGTTAGTTGTTAAGATCATATTGTCTGTCAGGATCCAGGAGAAATGAAAAGCATCAGAGGGGGGTGATGCATACCATTCACGAGAGTTGTACATATCCTACTATATATACATTATATATAAACTGTATTTTGCCCTGCCAGTTTCATAATGATATGAATAATTTCAGCACCAGATTTGCGTTTAGCCCTCTTCGCCCTGCTGTCGCCGTCGCTCTCTCTCACAAACACATTGACCATCTGTCACAGTAAGACCGACCATCAGCAGCACCAGGAGGAGTCCCGCCCGCGTCGGTGTCCCATTCGAACATCCATAAAGTTTTTACCGACCTCGGCAGGCAAGCAGGATGTAGCATAAACTCGGTGAAAAAAGTTTGTGCCACCGATCACCCTCAACATCTCCCATGTAAATATCCCCAGCATGTTTGGAGGAAATCCGTCCACGCGTCTTTGTGTTGATTTATGTGAACTACAAAGCAGATCCCCGTCAAAGAAGGACACTCTTAGGAAGAAAACATGTCCACAATGTAGTTGTTCTGGTTTCATCTGTATAATTTGATAATGAGCTGTGATTTTAACTAAAGAGTCTTTGTTTCTCTCTCTGTCCACAAGTTAGCAGTGTAAATCACTGAGGATATCAAAGAACAGTTATGTCCTCTCTTTTACGTTTCCAGACAGATATATGTATACAATAGTGTAATAACCTCTGTGAATATGTTTATTCATTTGGTATTTATTGCTTTATATTTATATTTAGAATAATTAAAGGGATATTCTATTACGAATGCAAGTCTTCTAGTTATCATCCCCTCTCCCTCCCACACATGCGTGGGATGTCAAGCTGCTGAGCGCATCCAACATTCTCATGTTACCAATAAGCTGATTTATTTCCTCCTCTTTAAAGAAATGACTCAGATACATCTTCTTCCCAAAGACACTTCTTAGATCCTCTTTAAGAGGCTCCAGTCTGGGTTGCACAACAGTGGGGCCAGTCGTTCGTTGTCATCCGAGCAGAGAGCAGTATCTCGGACACTGCGTAAAAATGATGGCCTTACGAAGGTGCTGGACCTACAGGGAAGTTCCAGATACTTTCTTTGAAGCTCCACCAGAGCTGATTTATCACGAGATAAATGAAATCCTGACTCATTTGTCAGAGACATGCTACGGTGATCTAATTTGCTTTCTAGGCTTGGCAGGCGAAGAGGGAGTTCAGTGATCGCTTGAGTAAAGTCCTTTTTGTTCTTAATGGAAAGTTGAGGAAGTACAGCTGTTTAGACACTGGAGAATGGGATTGGTGCAAATTTGTATATCACCTCAGTAGAAAAACAGAAATACAGATGAACCTCACCCCTCAACATGTCTCAGTGACGGTGAAGGTGCAGCCTCGCCTCCGCGCAATTCTCATTTCACGAAACGTCACCAAGTATCATATTCGAGCTCTGCCTGCGTTGGCAGCCTGCTTGACCTTTTAACGTAAATCACAGGAGACAGTGCTGCTCAGTTTCCATATCAAACAAAAATCGACCGCGTAAACTCGGTTAACATGAGCGTCTGTGAGCGACCGAGACGTGAACTCCCGTCCATGGACCGAAACCGCATGCCACATGTTAGCTGTGTTCTCATGCTGACCAACACGGATTGCTTCCTACTGCACTTCCTGAAAATGATTGTTTGTTATATGGAAAGATCTGTGGCAAATGGAACTGAACATTGTGTGATTTGACGCCAAGGGTCCCTCTCCTGCCATCGCTCCAAAACACAATCCCAGCGCAGATGAAAACAACCAGCACCGGCCGTCCCACCCTGTAATGATGAGTTGGGTCATTGTTTATTGAAAAGGGTCACTTCACATATCTTCATGACGGTTGTTATTCCAGAGCACGAAGCGAAGGTCACTAATTGCTGGACTCCACCGTGTATTAGTAATGTGTTAAAAGGCAGAGTCTTTCGCAGGATGCCGAACTTTAAGGTGGCACGGCTTGATTATAATGTCAAGTGGAACATTATTGCGAGTCCTGTTCAGTGTTTACGTCCATGACATAATTCCACAGGAGGGTTCAAAAGAGAGGAAACATTTTCTCGAGCTAACAAATGGAACATCAAACAAACTCTGGAATATATTACATGCACAATGCACATCATAGGTCTTTCCAATTTTTGTTTGTTTTTGGGACAGATTCAGTTTTTTTTGCAGGGCGTCAGTCGTTTATTACACAGAGCATTGGTTCGGGGACAGATCAGGTTTATTAGACTGTCGGCTCTCATTTCCTCTTTGGAGTCAAATTACCACACGCAGTATGCTTCAATAAATTGGAGCAAATTTTCTTGAGAAAAAAGAAGTCTTGTGTAAATATGCTACTGCAATGAGAGAGGTGACTATTTGTTGACCTATGGGCAGTAACGGTCATTTGACTCCTTGTAAATGTCACCTTTGTCCGGTGGGAAAAAGTTGATTCATAGTTATTTTGCGTGAGCTTCTTTTTCCCCCAAAGGCTTATTTGTTCTTGTTATTCAAAGTAAAAAAAAAAGCTTTCTGGGTTCCTTTTATGTTGTTGTTTGCAATAGAATGATTAATGTTCTACTGTGGTAAGACTGACGAGTGTGCAAAATTACAGTCATATTATTTGTCTGCAACATTTTGGATTTGGAGTATAGCTGTGGTCAGCGTATTGGTCTTGAGGGCGGCGTTATAGGAGAGACAGGCTGAAGAAGTACACGGGTCTGTTCCCAGCCTGTGCTCCGACACAATGTTCCGCTGTGTTTCAGCAGATGATTGCAGCGGACAGGGGGAAGAGAATTATATTTGTCTGCTTATTCGTAAATCTTCCTCATTGTGTGTTGCCTACCAAACAGTGACTGCAGTTTGCATGTGAGAGAGTTTTTTGGTTTTTCCCAATTGCGGTGCGGGGGATTGATCTGGTGGTAGCGGTGAGAACATTGTGGGGGGGCCACTCTCTGGCTCTGTGCACATGCCGAACGTGAATAACCTCCGATGCCGAGTAAGTGTCAGCCCGTGCACTTAACTGTTTTTTTTCTTTAAGGAGTCAAATTCAGCAGGTCGAGGGCTGCGGGGGAATGTAAGCCGGTGACTCAGGGTGAAAGGAAGTCTTTCAGCTGGACACATTTCATGGATGTTTTGGGAAGCAGTGATGGAAACGGTGGGCGTTCAGGTGGCCCATTCCTCCCCCTAGGGCCCTTGTGGTGTCAGAGCAAAGAGAGAGAGGGGGAGAGAGAGTCTGTAATAGTACAGAATGTCTTCAGCCTGCTCTATGTTAACCCCGGTGAAAACAGGCTTCACTGTCCATCCACGCTTTTGCTCCTGCAAGTGCGCAAGGTAGACTCGGGACCACTTAACTGAGGAAACTCAACTTGGGACAGGAAAGAGAACATGAATAAGACAGGGATGAAAGTGATGAGCTAACATTTATTGCCCATCAGCAGTTAAATGTTGAGCAATGTACAGTTTTTCCCAAAATAGAGAAAGTCGAGAGGGAGGAAGAATTTTTGGAGGGTTGTTGACTGCGCTTAGTTGAATAGATGCAAATCTCATATGATTGTCACTGCAAATCCTGTGATGTGACATACAGGGGGAAGAAAGACATGTCAGGTTGAACTCCGGTGCAGAACATTTGATGGCCATGACAGATGACTGGTAATCATCACTTTTGTTTGTGAGCTTTGATACAACTACAGCTGTTTGGGTCTGGATACTTTCCAGAGTTTTGCCTTTCACCTATGATGAACGCAGGAGGAGATTGTCTGAGTCAGACGTGTTCACAACAGCAACATCTCCGGTACCTTCTGGGTAGAGCAGCAGGAGCCAGGACATGACGATGATGATTCCATGGCGGAAAGCAGCGTTATTGATTACAGACATCAAAACGCCCATTCTCTCGCTGAAAATTCTGCAGAGATTTTCCTGCTGTATTCTCACATGAGTTCACTCTGACATTATCCGGACATGTTTACTGGCAGGAAACATATCGAAACAAGTCTTGAGCAACATTTGCGTTCTCACATACCCGTCTGGAGAAGTTCAGTAAAGCTTACCAGAGTTGGAAGAAGTACTCACATCTTTAACTGAAGTAAAATGTGCCATGACAGCAGTGTAAAAATATTTGATTATACAGTAAGTAAAAAGATCTTCATTTAGACTTAAGCAAGTACGTAAGTGATATTTGGAATATTTGTAATATGTAGTAATATATCAGTCAAATGGGCCTTTTTTCTGCTGCTACTACTACTTTTGATTGCACTTGTATTGATGAGTTAGTACATAAGGATTTTACCGCTGTTGTAGATTTAACTGCTTTATATATTATTAGGCTGCTTAGTCCAGTGGTTCCCAACATAGTGGTCACATCATGAGATGAGTATCGGTGTAGGAAAGAAGAAGACAAGATAATTACATTGTGTATTTCAACTTCCTCAAACACTTAAGCGTTCATTGGTGGAACTGACATGCGTCGACGGACCCAACCAGATGCAGCTTTCTTGTAATGGGACAAGAGCCAAGAAGTTTTGGACGCGACGATGTGATCTTTTAGCAATCCACTGTATTTAATGAGGTTCACTGTTTATCTTTATAGAGCCCACAGATATTAATCTGAACAATAATTAGTACAAAATTGTACACAGTTCTAACTTCTAAATGCTATTTACTTTCCACCGCTGCCAAATGAGATCCAACAAGGCCAAATCACCATTGCTCTCATTGCGTGTTGTATCATAACCACATATGCCCAAACGGCACTAAAAATAGTAACAGCGGTTAAAATATGAAACCACTCGAGGGATGTGATACACACGTATAGTATAAGTGAGCTGACAAATACAACCTGATGTGACCCCCGCCCCCTCCATATCAGTGTTTTGTTAGTCACCCCATAGTTAAAGTGTTTCTTCAAAAAGTGTTAACATAGTTTTGCCGACTCCTTAAACCTGTAATGTTTTGTGTTTCTAGCCTTTTGAAATCCACACCTTTTATTAGACATGACGTCAGTTTAAGAGATGCAGGGCTGCTCAGTGATCGTGCAAATCTGAATGTGTTCGTTCAGGAAAAAAATGACACAGCAGTCAAAAGTACAGCGCGGCCCATGTTAAATATTGATGAGTAAAGCTCGCGGCTGCTTACTGTTGCCTGTACTGATGCACCGAGTCACAGCCTGCTTGTAAGGCGTGGGGAACCAGAGCATGCAGGGCCTGTAATATATTAATCTTTTACAACAACACAGAGACCAGACATCATAATCTATTATTATCTCTTTGACCTCTCCAGCCAATGTGATTCTCAACACTTTGGCGGATACCTCCCACAGATTCAGGTTATGAATCAGTACAAAAGGTTTATTTTACATTCAAGGTTTTAGTCGCACTGTAAAGTACAGACCGTATCACACAGGGAAATTATGAAAACATTGAATTTTTTTAGCTTTTATAACTACACAGCTTATTACTTACACAAGGCAATTAAATTAGTGTCTTTCAGACATGTTACATGTGACACAAGTTATAATAACAGTATTATGCATGATTCAGGAGTACATGAATGTAGATGACAGAATGAAGTTCAGTACATATGCAGAGAAATGAGTGTCTGGGTGGATAATTGTTCAGCGGAAACGACACAGCTGCTCCGTGGTTTCTCCCCACCAGCGGAGCAAGCATTGAAAGAGAAATGTGTTCATCACCACTGGGTTATATTGCAATTTGGGAGACACACCCCAAAATACCCTGATATAAATAAGAATACATAGGGTTTATTATAAATTGTGGTTTTGGGCAACCACACCAAAGCTTTAATTACATTTTTGTACGTCTCTTACATCATGCAGTGCATATATATATATAGGTTTCTCAGTCACTTACAGTCACAGCTTTTCTTTCAGAGTTGCCTTTGAGTTCAGAAATGACTTGCATGTTCCCCAATGTCATTATCTGGATGTGTAGTTTTAATACACTGGTGTTTTGTAACCCCGTGAAATAACAGTATAGTCTTTGCACAATTTGAAACATCAGCAGAAGTCCGAAGGCTTATCATCTGAATTTTTTTGGTGGGGGTTAATTGAAGGCCCATTACATTAAAAAAATCCGCTGTCATACATGGCATAAATATTTATTTTGAGACATACCTTATATCGCATACACCGGAGAAGCCACAGGCAAGCTTTTATTGGCCTGTGAGCAGTTCTCCCCTGAGTTTGGCAGTGATCTTGTAATCTAAAGGCTTCAGTGTTAAACCATATGTGCAATTTAAAGACAGGTCCTGATTGGGGCATTTCTTGAAGCTACATTGGTGGAGCAGAATTGCAAAGAACAAAAATATCTCGACTTTGGCGATCTGGTCCCCGATGCATCTCCTCTTCCCTGCTGAGAAGATCATCACATTGTTCGTGAGATCCTTGTCCAGGGAACCGTTCTCATCCAGGAAGCGCGTGGGGTCAAACACATGTGGATCCTTCCACTTCAGGGGGTCATGATTGACGGACCACTGATTGATGAAGACCACTGTGTCTTTAGGGATGTGGAGACCATCAACGGTGGTGTCTGAGGTTGTGGAGTGGGGGATGGTGACCGGGACGAAGCTGGTGAAGCGCATTGTTTCGTAGATGAAGGCGTCCACGTATGCCAGGCTGCCTCTGTCCTCAATCGATGGCAGTCTGTCTGAGCCGACCACTTTGTCAATATGCTCGTGGAGCTTGGTTTGTATTTCAGGGTGTTTAGCCAGAAGAAGGATGATCCAGTGAAGAGCCGTTGAGACGGTATCCAGACCTGCTCCAATCAGATCAGACACCGTCCCCTCTGTGTGGCCTGTGGTGAGTCCGTTGTCATTGTCAGCTTTGTCAATGACGCCAATGAATGCATCGCTCATATCCCTCGTCACCTCTGGATCAAATGTCTCTCTGTGCTCCTTTACTTTGTTCTGGACAAACATGAAGAACTCTTGGTTCAGCTCTTTGAAGTTTGTAAAGACACGGCGGACTGGATTGGGGAAAGACTGAAGCCATGGCATCACATCTACCAAGCTGCCAGCCCCTACCGTCTGTCCAAACTGATCTACCCTCTCTAACAAGGCTCTAAACTCGATATCATCATGTCCATAACGTTTTCCGAAGCACAAGGCACAAATCACATTAGCTGCAGCCACTGTCAGCTCATGAGCAGGGTTGAAATACTGGCCCTGAGCACTGAGTCTAAGGAAACTCTCAACTAGCTCTGTGGCCTCAGCCACAATTTGCTGCTCAAAGGCTTTTTTGGTCCGGCTGTTGGCGGATGAGAACGCTCTGATTGTTGATTGGGCAATTTTCCTGTGCATCTTCCACTGTTTGCTGTAATTGGTGAAAGTCATACTTTTGCCCCCCGAGACACTCTGAAAAGAGATGAAGTTCGGTCTGCCTGCGAACTCTGTGCTGTGCTGTATCAGAGCCTGACGGATCGCCCTGTCTCCATTGAGGACTACGACGTCACTGCAGCCCAGTCGTATCTGGTACACGTTGCCATATTTCTTGGCCAGCCTGGTGAAGGTGATGTGAGGCATCTGGCCCAGCTGCATGGCGTTGCCCACCAGGGGCCAGGCGAAGGGTCCCGGCAGTCTTCTTTTGAGCCTGAGGTTCCTGACCCACAGACCGGCTTCCAGAAAGAAGAGGAAAACAAAGGAGGCGACCAGAGCGGGCTGGACCTGTCCACTCCATTCCCTGATGATGCTGCTGCCGCCCTTCACACCAAACTCAGAGTCCACTTGAGCCATTGTGTTGTCCTGTAGTTTGTCTATCATCCACTGCTTCCAGTAAAAATGTTCACAAAAAAAATGGGAAACAATTTCAAGTTGTTTCTCTTTAAACAGGTTTAAATGTATTTAAAATACAATTTCTTTGTTATATCAGAATCAGATAAAAGAGCCATATCATCTAAAAGGGGCTCCAGGCAGCGCTCACATGCTGTTTCACTCCTCCTCCACAGAGGCCAGTGAGAGTGGCCCGAGCAGCTCGAGCGGTGAGCAGTGGTGCAGCACGTCTTCAGATGACCACCTCAGAAGAATGCAGATCCAAGCCTTAACACTTCGCTTATATGTATCTCTATGGTGGGAGGGGTCAGCGACTCAGGTTTTTTATTATCTCTCCCCTCCCATTTTGACCACAGCCTGCAGACCTTAGTCCTGTTCCTTCCCAGGCCTCCTTCCAGTTATGTCCCATGTCGGATGAGAAAGGACAGCAGCTTCTTAATAGGCGTTGTTGCCAAAAAATACAAATTTGTCGCTTTGTTGCCAAAGACTACAACAGGGATTATCAAGACACTTTTTAAAGATTAACAACTCAACATATCATGTGTGGCCTGAAAAATGTTTGTCACATAATAATAATATTAATAGTGATGATAATAATAATAATTATTTAAAAAGTAATAATACGTTTGTTAACGTTGAAAAATTATAAACTTTAGCAATGTGATGGAACGGATGGAATTCTTAAAGTGCTAGCATATAGTGTAAATAATGGACAATGAGCTGGAGTTGATAGTTTTTTTCCTCTGGGTTTAAACAGTTTTGCTGTTTGGACTTTCCGTGACCATTAAAACTTGATTTGGTTTCTGTTATTTACAGCCAAGCTGTTAATTATAACCATACCAGGAAAAGGGGCTCTGGGATATCACCATGAAAGCTGGGGGTTTCAAGATCCAAACACTGAACAGATACAATCAGCATGGCCTATCATGCTCCATAAAAATATATTTACAACATTATTGTTTGCATAATAGCCCTTTAAAAAAATGGTCACTGGGATAATGTAGCTGTCGGCGATGCGGCCGCATCAACATAGTTCTGAACAGGATTCAGAACAGAGGAGCCTGGCAGTAAAATGTGTGTATGTGGGTGCTTGTGCAACAAAAGGAAGAACTTGAAAAAGCATCAGTTTTGGTTTTAGTGATAATTGGCTAAGTCAAGTATTCCAGAGGTTTTTCTATTTTTGGAACAATGAATAATGACAGACGTGTAAACATTGGTGGGTCCTAATGTCACATTGTTGTGACATAAGTGGCTCAAAAATGCTTGAAGACTGAGAAAGTACTTTCATATTGTGGCCTGAGATGTGTTCTGTACATAGCTTAGCAGGTTTAAAGGAACAGTCCGATTTCCCCCCCCAAACCTTTTTCTTTAAGTACAATGAACAATCAAACTGGACACACTGACCGTTGACAATTCACTTTATTCATGTCAGATATAGCTTATTTTTCCGTCATACAAAGCCGACACACTGATAACAAAATACCCTCCGTGATGAATGCCTAAACATTCACGGCCTACTGAGTTTAACTCAACTTGAGTTGCCTCGACGCGGCCAGAGAAACCCGCCCCCTTGGTCATTATGACAGCAGTTCCTGAACGCAGACGCTCGAAGAGGGTGTGGCGACATCCGTGTAGCTTTGAAATAGTTGCTTTGTAAACAAACATGTTTTTGAGAATGCCTCATGGCTGATTTTTCTTTTCTTTTCTTTTTCACTGCACATGTGTATCGTCTGAACGGGTGAGACTATGGGTTTGGCACGGGGGCAGCTGCAGCGCTTGTACAGTAGAAGCAAACCCTGAATACATACAATACAAGTCTGTGAAGTGTCCGTGGTCCACAGCATTTTCTCTTCTTCACCCTTACCACTGTGATGGATGCTTCTTGATGAAAGACTTCTTCCTTCACAAACATTCCACCCCAACTCCCCCCCCGCCCCCACCCCACCCCGATCAGCACTCTTTCTTTAATGTGTTCATATGCTTGACGTACAGTAGATAGTGAGATACATTAAACTTCATTACATTTTATTATCACACCTGAAATATGAAATTATAGAAAAAAATACTTTGTAACTGAGTTACGTGGCAATGGTTAAATATATTCTTACAAATTACAATTGAGAACAATGAGCCATCTGTTGGCTCTGTAACATTCATGAGCACTTCACATAGTTATATTAGTTTAAACATGACATTTAAGGGGTGTATCTAATTCCAGCACACGCCATGCATGTGCACGCACAATAGTGCGTGCACACGCCATGCATGTGCACGCACAATAGTGGATGTAAGACAAGCACAAAATTCAGAATTAAACAATTACGTACAAGATCTGATCAAGTATAGAATACTTTGGGGAGCAGAAGTTTAATACTTTTGCACTGATCCCAACAGTCCACAAGCTTGAATTCTACGTGCAGCGAATGATACGTCTTATAAATCATATTCTGCACCAACAATGAAATAAACACAGGCTTTGTTAAGAAATCCATTAAATATCATTATTAAATATGTGAATCTTACAATAGGATTTAGTGCAGGTATGCCCTTACTCACTGTTGCTATAAATGTCGTTGGTGGAAAAAGTGTTTGCTGGCCTTGAGTCACAGTATTGGGACATGCTGTTCATGCTGGGGAAACTAAGCCAAGCAGCTTTCCCCTGAGCTTGGCGCTGACACAGAATCGGAGGGGCTTCAGCGTCAGCCCGTAGGAGCAGTCAAGGGTGAGGGGCTGAGAGGGGTTGCTCTCAAAGCTGCACTGGTGCAGCAGCACTGCTGTGAATAAAAACACCTGCACCTTGGCGATCTGGTTGCCAATGCAGCGTCTTTTACCCGTTGAAAAAATCATCACTCTGTTGGTTACGTCTTTATCGAGGGACCCGTTTTCATCAAGGAAGCGCGTGGGGTCAAAAATGTCAGGGTCCTTCCACTTCAGAGTATCGTGGTTGACCGACCACTGATTGATGAAGACCACCGTGTCCTTAGGGATGTGGAGACCATCGACAGTCACGTCTGAGGTTGTGGAGTGCGGGATGGTGACGGGGACGAAGCTGGTGAAGCGCATGGTCTCATAGATGAAGGCGTCCAGGTATGCCAGGCTGCTCCTGTCCTCCACTGTTGGCAGTCTGTCCGGGCCCACCACTTTGTCTATGAGCTCGTGGAGTTTGGTTTGCATGTCTGGGTATTTGACCAGGAGCAGTAGTATCCACTGCATGAAAGTTGACGTTGTGTCTTGACCTGCTCCGATTAGATCTGTCACTGTTGCCTCGACAAAGTCTTTGGTCAGCCCGCTGTCTTTCCCGTGCTCGATCACGTTGATGATGGCATCGCTCATGTCCCGGGTCACATCGGGGCTGAAGGACTCCCTGTGCTGCGCCACTTTATCTTTCACGAAGGCGAAGAACTCCTCGTTGAGGTTTTTGAAGTTTTCATAGACACTGCGGACTGGGTTGGGGAAGGACTGAAGCCAGGGCATGACATCCACCAGGCTCCCTGCCCCGACTGTCTCTCCAAACTTGTTAACTTTTTTCAACAGGTTCCTGAACTCCAGGTCGTCGTGTCCGTATCGCTTCCCGAAGCAGAGGGCGCACATGATATTAGCTGCGGCTACTGTAAATCCGTGAGCAGGGTCAAAATACCGTCCATCAGTGCTGTGCCGCAAAAACAGCTGTACCAGTTCCATGGCCTCAACTGTAATGTGTTGTTCAAAGGCTTTTTTGGTCTGACTGTTTGCGGAGGAAAAGGCTCTGAGGCTTGACTGGGCAATTTTCCTGTGTGCTTTCCACTGTTTGCTGTAATTAGTAAATGTCATACTCCTGCCTCCAGAGATCATCTGGAAAGAGACAAAGTTCGGTCTGCCTGCGAACGCTGTGCTGTGCTCTACCAGAGCCTGACGGATCGCCCTGTCACCGTTAAGGACCACGATGTCACTGCAGCCCAGTCGTATCTGGTACACGTTGCCGTATTTCTTGGCCAGCCTGGCGAAGGTGATGTGAGGCATCTGGCCCAGCTGCATGGCGTTGCCCACCACGGGCCAGGCGAAGGGTCCCGGCAGTCTTCTCTTGAGCCTGAGGTTCCTGACCCACAGACCGGCTTCCAGAAAGAAGAGGAAAACAAAGGAGGCGACCAGAGCGGGCTGGACCTGTCCACTCCATTCCCTGATGATGCTGCTGCTGCCCTTCACACCAAACTCAGAGTCCAGTGCCATTGAGACAGTTTTTTTTCTTCTGCACGATCCCCCCCACCCCACCCCCCCCAAAAAAGACAAAAAATTCTTCACTTTTCAACAAAGTCTGTTAAGTGGTTGTAGGTTTGGAAGGGTTGAAAAAACACACAGAAAACTAATAAAGCTCTTGTACATCCATATGAGGTGAGGAGAAAATCTTTCAGATATGTCGGTCAAATTGAGCTGAGAGCATGATTTAAAAGAAAACTACAATTTCTGATAAATGACGTGGGGATGGGTAAAGTTTTGTTTTTGTTTTGAGTCTTATCATCAAGATTCAAGGCTTAGGAGTCTGCGCTTTGCTTCACTCCAGCGTCTTATATGTTTTGCAGTCGGTGGGCAGGGCTCGGGATAACTTCCATACTCCTCCCATTGTGGTAGCCCTGCGGACCCCACCGCATTATCTCTCTGCTGCCGGTCGCTCTTTGAGGCGCGCGCTTTGCGCGCGTCGGGGGGGGCACCGGGGGCGTGCAGCGCGAACGGCTGCCGCGCTCAGCAACTGGTGACCGATTCAGTGGCAAAACGTGTCGAGCCAATTCATCTGACTGATTGAGGAGGACTGGCAAGAGTTTGCGCGTGTTTCAGAGTGCGTCTTTGAGACCTGCTCGATCTCCGGGCTGCGGAGGACTCAGCGGGCGCGTGTTTGGCCGCAGAGAGACTAGTCTTTGCGCACGGTTTGTCCAACTCCAGACCGAGTTCGTGTCCTTGCATTGGAATTGTGCGTAACTTTATTTTCAGTTAAGGGACCATGTCGTTGTTTATAGATCGATTTAGTCAATTAGAATATATTGTGATTCACTTCAAACTCTGTTTGCGCAGTTTGCTGGTTAAACGCACCGTCTGTGAGGATCCAGATGTAATCGGTGCAGTGACGGCACTTCAATGGCGAAACTATAACTTTGTCAGTTTGGTGCGTTTTCCCTCTGATCCTGTTGACCAGGCCGGTTAACCTGAGCAATGAATCGATTTGAGAGTTTGTCAGAAGTAAGTGCCAAAATGCAGAGACGTGCCAACGAGCCTGCAGTCGCCTTACACATCTTTGATTCATTCACAACTTGATCATGAAAACAAGAATCTCCTCACTTATTTGAAACTTTCTGAATGAACACAGAGGAGAGAGAAGAAATGCGCCTACTCTATTAAAAATGTCACATCTATGCAAACTTTAAGCTTATTCTACAAAAATATGAAATCACACCAGGGGCATATTAGCAGTATCAAAAATATCACACCACATTAAGACTCAATGATCCCATTAGAAATATGACTTCTTTCTTTCTTTCTTCAAATCCGACTCGTTCTCCCACCTTTCAGCCCCTCAGAGTGGCACTGTACTTTGACTGGAATCTCACACAGCAAACTTACCCCTGTAACTCAGGACGAGCCATGACAAATTGATACACGGATTCACAACACCTTGTTTTTCCCAACACATGAACTGCAGTTTTGCATGAGACTCCAGGAGACATCACGGCACAGCAGACTTTCAGGTGGCCCCCCTCGGCATGCGCTTATCCTTTCAAGCTGCCGTCCTCAGAAACATGGGGCAATTCGGAAGGGAAAAAAAATAACAAAACATAAGCTGGGGCCAATCTTGGTTTTCTTCAACTTAATTATATTTGTCAGATAATAAATCACGAACTCTGTTTTTGGTATAGTTGCACAAGTTTTTTCCTTAATTTCTTTTACAGACAGACACACACACACACACATATATATATATAAATATATATAGATAGATAGATAGATAGTTTTGGCATTCACCATAAAGACTAATGGGAATTATATTTTTCCAACTGTGAAGTTTATTTTTGTACGGAGGTAATGACCCTAATTGAAGGTACTAACATTTCCGAAGTAAGGCACCAAGTCAGGGGGACAGAAACTTCGCTGCCATACAAGCACAGGCAGTCGTTATTGGCAGCAGAGCCAATAACGACTAAAAAAATCAACCGTGCACTGTCTGTACATTTCACCACGAACTTCAACTGCGTCTGTGTGACAGTGGATGTTTTCATGATCCTCAGATTTAGTGACTGGGTCTGCAAAGCATTTTCGCTGCTTCAAAAGACATAACATTCATCTTTTATTAAGTTATAATGCTGTTACAAATATACTCACAAACAATAACGCATAACAAGTTCTGATTTAATAAACTGATAAGTTACATGTCTTATTGCCACAGCATATCAGAGCTGTGAAAACAAACAGAGGCAGCAGTACGAGGAACTGAAGTGTAATTACACTTTGTGCTGTGTGTTGTTCTTTCACAATAACGGCCTTTAACAGCCTTTTGCAGATATTGGAGAGTGTCGCCGGTCCAGAGCTGCGCCTGAGAGCTGTTTGTCCTGAGAAATGTGGTGTGGCTCAGTACCAAAGCCTCCAGAATGATTTCTCGGTTAACCAGGGACATAGCAATGTATTTTCGAAATACACTGCCTGCACTAGCGGTGACTGTTTCGTCTCTCCTCTATTCCTATAGGGGGAATCTCCCCCCTCCACCTCCACTGACACCACCGCCGCCTCCTCCTCCTCCTCCTCCTCCTTGTTTGAGTCTGCTCCTCATACACATGTGGCCACTCGCATCCCCATCACGCTAATTAGAGCCAGGTTTATGGCTGAGGAAGGGGGTGATGGGAGGGGTAGGGTTAGGGGTGAGGGGCGGTTGGTTGAGGGGTAGGGTGGGGTAGGGGTGTCGTGTGTGCGTTTTGCGTGTGGCTGCTGTGTTTGCCCGTGATTACCCCCTTTGTAACCTGCCTGTGAAAGGTCGGCCCTGACCCTGCGGTGACTCTGGGCAAAGGGGGAAGTAGTCGGGGGCGGGGGGCGTTGCGATGGGGGTCTATGTGCCGCTGCATGTCATGTGCTGGCGGGTGGGCGCTTGCTGTGCGGAGACAGGACCAATGGTAGACCAGGCTGCCCCGGCTCTGGAGCTAATCATTGTTTACTAGTCTCATTTCCACTTCTCAGTGAGCTACTGTCACGCACAGCACCGCCAGGGAGGAAGGAAGAGGGAAGGGGGGAAGGTTGAAGGGGTTTGAGGGGGGGGTGTGTGTGTGTGTGTGTGTGTTTGGGGGGGGGGGCAGTGGTCCAACAGGCAGTTGGGGAACTGGTGGGACTTAAGAAAGGAAAGTGCAGAGAGAATGAAGGAATTAAAGTGAAGCTTTAGGGTTTTTTTCTTGAGAGAACTAAGGTGAGCCAAGCCCCGAAAAAAATCTGTAGCCAAAAACAACCCAGACAAACCAGCAAACACACCAACAAAAAAACATCCTCTGGGCCAGCGCCATCGCAGGCAGCCAGGAGGTAACCACCGGACACCGCTTGTTAGAGACGGTGATGTTTGAAATGACAGCGCTTTCACGTGCCAGACCACAATACGAGGAGAGAGATACTTGGAAAAAAAACGTCAGTGTCTGACCTGATTGTTGTTTATCTGTAAAAAGCCTGAGAAAAGGCGAGCGAAAACACAATTTACTTCTGTGGGGTGATACTAAATGGACTTGTGGCTGAAGCCGTGTAAGCGGAGAGATCAGTTTTAACCCTGTACTGTTGAGTCCAGCTCTTAAATCTTCATCATCTTTTCATACGAATTGCAAAAAAGGGAACAAAAATTTTTATATTGATACCGGATCGACTGAATTGGTCACTCATACTAATGAGTCCACAGAGATTTTCCCACCAAACTCCACAAACATTTTAGCATCTTTCAGCTCATTGTTTTGGTTTCGCGGCCTCCATCGTTGACTGGTTTGTTTCCGTTTAACTGATCTCACTAATCTCTACCAAACCTCATGTGTGCTACTGTACCTGTCCTGCGCTGGCTGACCCGAAGGTTGGCGGTTTCGATCCCAGCTTCCCCCAAGTCCGCATGCCGATGTGTCCTTGGGCGAGACACTTAACCCTAAATTGCCTCTGACGGCTCATCCGGCAGTGTATGAATGTGGGGGGGAAAAGCGCGATAAATAGCGACGCTGTATGAATGGGTGTGAATGGTTGAATGTGACTTGCTCTGTTAGGCACTTTGAGAGGTCAATAAGGCCAGAAACGCATTATTTTAAGGTAATCCATTCACTATTTGAAACTCTTCCATGCAAAGAAGAAACCGTATTCATCAACCAGATCAACAAACGCCGCCTCCTTCTGTGGGCCTGGTGGCTCATTTGAAGATGGGGTGAGGCAAAAATGGAAAACTGTCCTGTGTTTCTGACGAGTCGCGTCCCCTGTGCTAAAGAGGAGAGGGACCATCCGGCTTGTAATCAGCGCACAGTTCAAAAGCCAGCAAACCGTGATGGTATGGAGCTGCATTAGTGCACAGGGCATGGGTCACCTGCACATTGTGCGGGCACTGTTGATGCTGAATGATATATACAGGTTTTGGAGCAACATATACGCTGCCGAGTAGACAACATCTTTTTCAGGGAAGGCCTTGCTTATTTAAAAAAAGACAATGACAAACCACATTCTGCACGTATAACAACAGCATGGCTCCGCAGTAAAAGAGTCCAGGTGCCAAACTGGCCTGCCTGCAGTCCCGACTTGTCACCCGCTGAAAACGTTTGACGCAATTATGAAACAAAAGAATAAGACAGAGGAGACCCCGAACTGTTGAGCATCTGAAAAACAGCATCAAGCAAGAACTAGAAAACATTCTTCAAGATTCCAGCAGTTGGTCTCCTCAGTTCCCAAAACGCTCACAGTGTTGTTAAAAGAAGAGGTTGTGCAACAGAGTGGTGAAATGTCCCTGTTTCAACATTTGATATGTTTTCATCGTGCTATTTTCAATTAAACATGGGCTTTCAATGCTTTGCCAATCATCACATTCTGTTTTTACTTACAGTTTACACAGCGTTCCATCCTTTTTGGAAATGGGGTCGTAGCTAAAGAGCCAGATTGTTTCCCTGGGGAGCTGATAGAGGCCACAACACAGCTACTGGACTTAGATCATTTTGGTGTGGAGAAAGATGACTCCAAACAAGAGTCAATGATGTTCTGTGTCATTGCTAACACGTTCCTCATAACAACTTTTTTACAATAATAACATTAAAGCTCTGTAAATTTACAGTTTGTTGCACTGCCCCCAAGTGTTCAAAAAGAGCAATTCATTTTTGTTTTAAACTCAAAATTACTGCCGTGGAATATGACTGTTGATTCTGGTTATAATAATGATAATCCAGAAGTTGAAAACGATGTGTTTTCTTTTTATCTAACATTATGTACAATATGTTTTGGAAAATGTGCTAAGGGTAAAAATCGTACTTTTGGAAAATGTCTAAATCCACACTTCGAACTGAATCATGGTTTCAATCTATGTTTAATCTTGTACGGAAAAAACATGTCTTGAAAAAAATCACAAAGAAGAATCTGAATACATCCTGCATGTATTGCATTACATACTTTTCACCACATACAGCACATTGAACTCACGGCACACAGAACAAGACTGAGTCCACGGCGGGGCAAGGACTGCCTTATGTAACATGGGGTGAATTATGGTATCACAGCAGCTCCAATACCCCGTGTTCATTTTGATTTGGAATAAAAGTGAGAAAACACCACGCTAACGAATCTGCTTATCTCCGAAAGCTTTGTTGTGTTGGACCTGCTGTGTCGCTGTAGGCAATATCTAAGAAAAGAGGAGCACCACTTTAGATGGAGGCTCTCCTGGAATGATTTAAGGTCCTGGGTTAAACCATGAAAACGTGTATCCAGGGCCCGTTCCAAAAGTATGATTTCCAGCCTTAGCATAATATTTTCTTACACATTCTGCACTTTCATGCGGTTCTGTAGTTCAACACAGCAGCAGCACAGTTCAAGATCAGGCCTGCGATTCAACCCGGTGACCACCCACGCTACACTTGTAGCACCGCAGGGTACTTAAGAATTCATCAAAGGGGATATATTAATGGAAAAACATAACCCGGGTTCCAGACATTCAATTTCGGCATGAAATGTTATTTCAAAGTGGCACTCAGTAATTTCATTTGATACCCCGCGGCATGAGAGTTGCCCTGTGCGTGCACTTATCCAGATCCTCTTAAAAATTTACTTCAAACTTCTGCATCAATGTAAAAAGAAAAAAACTATATTAAACTAAGAGTTTGCAATAAAGTGACTGAGAAAATGCTGTTGCACCACAAGCACAAGAAGTTTCTCTGAGGTCACATGGAGCAGGCTACAGCAGTCGAACCCTGAAATTAATCAAATGCCTTATTAGGATTATAGTGTATCCCTGCTTTCCCACATTGCTCCCACTGGACACTTTCCCTTCTCACTGTGTGCAGGCTGCGTGATAGATCTTCACCTAACGCGGCACCCAGGACAGGAGCCATCTATTATGTACAGTATAGGGATATTTGTTTCTGATCCCATAGAGGTTTTTTGCGTGCAAGGGGGAGCGGAGCGGGGATGAGCTTGCGTGCCATGCCGGCCTGCCGTGCGCGGAGCTCTGTCACTGAACTTCGGCTTCCCCGGGGAGCGGGGGCGGTGGGGAGGAGGTGCGGGGCTGTACTGAGAGATTAAAATGAGACGAGGGAGAAAGCACAAGTAGAAATGGCTTCCAGATGACCCCGACTCCCTGAGCTCATCTGAGAGAGGCAGAGGTATCGGTAGGAAAGGTTTGCTGAGCATTTCCCACCTTCTGCCCAGTGAAAGTCCCACATTAGATTATTTAATACTGGGGTAATTAAAAAAACCCTGAATGCCACGGTCCTATTATACGTAGTTGGGCTAAGAGCCGTAAGAAAAGAGAAGGATTCTGTCACTCATTGCTGTCAAACCACAGTCCAGAACGACATTGAATAATTGCATTAACCTTATGATGGGAGATAATGTTAAAAATGAGAAAGCAGCACAATTGAAGCTGCCACATCACTTGATTTTTTTCTCTCTCTCCCCCCATTGGAATTCACTTTGAAATCTCTTCCTTTTTTTTCAGCTCAGTCATCCATGTAACTTTGCGGAACGATGTGGCCTATGCATCATGACTTTCTGTTATTAATGTTGTTTTTAATCCAAGTTTCTTTCATTTTGGGTTTTGGAAGGAAATGTTTGTTTCTTTTGGTCTTACTTTCCCACCAGAAAATGAAGAATGTATTGCCATGGTACATGAGTTTATAGCAACTCCATCAATTATATATATATATGTATATATATATATATATATTTAATCACAATTAATTATTAGAGGATTATTCCAGTCATTTTGGTATAAAAAATTTGGTTTTGACTTTATAGGCCACTTAGCAGCCTACATGAGGTCAAAATCGTTAATAAGATTTAAAGGTAAGATCTGTCATCCATCTACCATGAAGTACAACCTTTAACTTACAGTTGGCCATCGCTGTAATCGCTGAAGAAAGATAGAAAAGATGAACTGCACTACCAGTAAGAGTTTAACATGAACTTTGCCACATGATGCACAGCATCATGCAAAAAAAAAAAACAACTCACTGTTGAAGTTCTAACTTTCTTGCTGATGAGTCATTGCAACGTTTTTTTTAATATGCATCTAACCACAATCATCCCAGGTTAAGTGCTGGGATAATGACTCCCATCTTACTATGAGACATGGCAGACTACTGCCATAAACTCGCTTTCACGCAAACTTAACAACATCTGTTACTTAAGGTATATCTCACCTGCTTCAGTGAAAGTAATGTCACTGCGAGCTGCTCAGACTTGTGCTGCGAATCGTTAACTGTCAGAGTTACACTGACTTTAAATTCCTCACTGACTTTGTGATGCAGTAATCATCAAAAAAAAATTAAAGTGGAAATTCACCTTGAAAACGAAATCCCTTGCACATGGATCATCTTTATTACACAGTTGGAATTTGGAAAGACAACACAGCGGTGTCGGGGATGTCTTCTGAAGCCGTTCCAATGACTATGAGGAGAGTTCTCTCTCAATTGTATTACTGCACCTCCTCCAAGGTAGTTTTGTGATTGGTTTGTCTGTTTGTCTGTTTGCAGGATTACTCCAAAAGTTACGGACTATTTTGCACGTGAACTTTATCAAAGATCATAGATCTCTGCCGTGGAAACAGGTGATTCAATTTGGTGAGGGATCCGGATCTGGATCTGGATCCAGGACATTTTTCAAAGATTTCTTCCCCTTTGTGAGGTTGGGCAAAACTTGACATTTTGAATCACTCTCCAGTCCCGCTGAGCGAGAGTGAGCATCACTCGCCAGTCTCATGACGATGGAGAAAGACGGAAGGTTGGCATGCAAAGTGTTGGTGTGTTTACTCAAACTTTGAAGATGCTTTTCCTTCTCGGTTAAACTTGGAAATGGTTAACGACAGAAGCATTCCCATCATCTGTAGATCATCTGCTTAGTTTGCTGTGATTTTTACTTGAATTAGGTATTTTTTTCTGCTTTTTGTTGTAACACAGGATGTTCCTGTTTCTTCTCATTCCTTTTTACCGACTCGCATATTTATGAGCTGTTTTGTCTCCGTCTCTCTCCTTGAGACAGACCATCCCAGGCTGAGATCGCTGCATGTGGGGAGGCTGAGCTGGTCTGATCGTGGGCCAGAGGGGGCCCCCGGCTCAGCCACAGGCATACAGAACATTACGTGCCGTATGGATACTACCAGTGGGTTGCTCTTCTCATTGTGTAATTGGGCGGATAATGTTCCGTGATTCCCTCTCTTTTGCACTTCCATATGTTCTGCTTGAGCAGCTTGGTGCATTTTAGTATCCTGAAAATGAAGCCGGGTCAGCGAGTGGTCATGTAGCCCCCCGCCCCCCCCCCTTCACTGCTGCAATCTCTCAGATGAACCAATGGTATCGCCACTGCTGCAGGACAGGGACCTCAGAGGGCAGAGTTCATCCACTGTCCCCGGCCCTCTGACACCCTGCTGTCGCCTCACATGCGAAATTAGGGCAAAACATTTTTACTTTCTTTGTGACTGAGTTCATTCATACTATAAAAAGTATAGGCAGATGGGAAGAGTAACATAAATTGAAGATTAGAATATTAATATCTTTACAACAAGTCACATTCACCCATTCACACACACATTCATACAGCGCTGCTATTTACCGCACATTCATTCACATTCATGCACTGCCCGGAAGAGCATTCAGAGGCAATTTAAGGGATAAGTGTCTTGCCCAAGGACACATCGGCATGCGGACTGGGGGAAGCTGGGATCAAACTGCCGACCTTTACCTCCTGAGCCACAGCCGCCCACTAATAAAGGGGAGCTACTGTACACAAAAAGACAAATACTTAAAACTATGTTGTTATTTCTGCTGAATTGGAGCAAGCTGATCTGTTGGAGAGGAAAGTGTGTAAGAAGTGTGTGTGTGTGTGTGTGCGTGGGTGGCCTTGTATTGGTCTTTTGCGCTTTATGTACCACACGCCTCATTTGCGCACCACAGCGTTGCGTATCTGGGATTGTAAATTGTGAGGCAATTACTGTGGAGCAGAATCTCAGTTTAAATCGTGACTACCGCCAACTGCTTTTTTTAGTTTCGTCAACTTTTGTCACTTTTCAACTGTTCTCCAATCTTGAAAGACTTTGTGTAGCTCACCTGCTTCTGCCTGTATACACTCGCTCATTTGTGATTGGTTTAGATTAATTGAGGGTAAGCTGTCCTATTGTCCTCACTTACAATAATACATCCAATACATCCAGTTCTCTCCTCGCTGCTGCTTGAGGAGCAGTGATCCCTTGAAGCGGCTGCTGGAGTGTGCATACTCAAGTCCACGAGAGCAGAAAGAGTGATTACCGTTCTCACAGCAGGCTGAAATGAAATCACAGAGTGACCTTCGGAGATGACACAGCTCCTGCAGCCCTCCATGGCCTCAAGCCCCTCTTCAAAATTGAGAGTGCAATGGTTGGCTTTTAGGTGATGGATGGCCTCTAAGGCTCCGGCCGTCTCTGCGTTCAAGAGCATTTTTGTGCTGCAGAAAGGGAGAGAGCAGCATTCTGTGGCTCGCAAATTGTTTACTGATGAATTTGTCTTCTCTTCAGAACTTTTGTTCCGTTGTTGTTTTGCACAGGAAATAATTCCAAGTATGAAACGTAAAATCTCAGAGATATTTCTAACGTTCTGCCCTTTTTTTGGTGTGTTGTTTGTTTGAGTTGACATCATAGCGACAACCTCGATGGATTAGAGGATTCTGTGCTGACACGCTCTCCGCCGCTCGGCCTGGCTCTTGAAGAGAGCTGAGCGCTGACATCTTAGACCATTGATGTATTGGAGTTAATCAAAACTTTTGGGAAACAACAGACGATGCCTAGAGCTCTATTTACTGACCAAATGCAACGTCTGTATGTTGCAGCATCATTTCATGCAAATCGCTGCTCAGTGTCCAGGATTTCTTTCACTTGTTGGCGAGTTCACCGGTCACAGCTGCGATGGAGTCCACCTCAGCCTGTGTGTCAGACTGCAGCGCACCCTGTGGCCGGGCCCATGTGGAAAAACCTGCAGCCACTGACCTGTACAGCCAAACAGCTGCATGCATATACTTATCCATATGTATAGATGCAAGCGGACGTAAAAATGCTTTCAAGCAGTCAGCCACATACACATAGACACACGGAGTTTGAGCGTCAAGGCCTGTCAGCATGTTTGAGGCGCCAGTGTCACGATACTTTTCTCTTCAATGTACAGTCAGCACGAGAAAAAACAAAACATTTACAGTGATCGTATCTAAGCCGTCTCCCCTGTTTACATACGGGACAAGTTCAAATGCTGCACTCAGCGGGTTTTGTCTATATAAGGCGGCGCTCTTTTCACCGCTACAGTCATTTATGGGGGAATGTAAACACTGTTAGCAGACTAATAGCCATTAGCAGTCCTATTAATCGAGGAGAGAAAGTCCAAACTGACGTGGGCAGAGTCCATTTGGCGTAGACAGAATAGTTCTGATTTCACACCAGAAAATGCTAAAACGTTACATTTTTCTTCTTTTCTCATCCTTTCGCAGCTTTCGCTCAGATCATACTTCGCTTGTTCTACCTCCCATTTGAGTGGAGTGGACAGCGTGGGAGAAGGTCGGTATAACCTTGATAAAGAGAGCGAAGAAGAGTTTTTCAGCCTCCTGTTGATTTGCAGAACAGACCCTGGATGTTTTCGGTCAGTGGGGAGCACAGAAGTCTGTTTTAGTGTTTTTCTCTTTTTTTTTTAACGAGCCCTGAAGGCGTCGCTGGAGCGAGTGACGCGCCGCCATTGTTTGGGAACAATTTCACAGACGTGTACAATGAAGACCGACGTGGGCCCTGCGTTTCGTACGGGATGATATGGCTTTTCCTTTCCATTCGATATGCTTTGGTAATCCATTGACATTAGCTGCACTCGAGGCAGATGTGAAGACTAAATCGCATATGTTGTGGAAAATACAGAGATGGTCAGATAAGAGAGGTCATGCTATTCTTTTGTAATAATAAATTCTAACTTAGATACAAGCACAACGTACGTGTTGTTAAGCGCAGGCCCAAAGATAAGTGATTTAATCTGAGACATGAGTTCCACCAGCCCCCAGGCTTCCCATGGAGGCAGACCCAGACACAAACAACCGTAAAGTTTGACCTTCTTACCCTGTCCCCCTGCAATGCCCCTCTGCCCCCTCTGCCTTGATGCACCCACCACCGAAGGTGATACAATTCTAGAAAATTCACAGTTTCTGTAAAGGGAAAGCGGCAGGGTGGGGAGGGGGGAAGAAGGGAGGGGGTTTCTTCCTCGCAACCTAAATAGCTTAAGAGAGAGCAGTCTCAGAAGAGTCCCTCATGCGCAATGTATTCCATATGCTCCCTCAGAGGCCAAGAGGCACCCTATACCTCACATCTGGCACAGACCACCTATGCTAGCTGACATATTCCTCCTCCGACCGTCAGACTGGCTGCCTCTCAGTGGGAGGAGGCTGGACCCCATCGAGCGATCTCCTCCTCCTCTTTATGTTCGCATTTGTTTGTGAACTAAACGCAGACAGGGACAGTGAGTTTATCTGTGCAATCTGGCAAATGGACGTGATTTTTTTCCCACCGAAACTTGACCATGACTTCTTTGTATCTATTCATTGTAATTCATGATATGGCAGATTTGTAGATTTATTTTTGTAGAATTAGAATTAGAATTTATTTTTGTAGGCATTGAATGAAAAATAGATATTGGTTCATATCACATCAAATAAAAACAACGGAAGCAAATCAAAAAAAACATATATCGCCTCGATGTAACTATAAAGGACCAGTAGGTGAATTACAAAAGCTTCATACAGTAGAGTTGATATAATTTATACAATATACAATACACTTTGACATTTCAGCTTTGATGAAATTAAAATGCAGCTTCCAGCTGCGTTTTAATACAGTTTTCTTTGTACTTTTGTCACCATGGTTTGACGACCTGTTCTAAACTTATGACACTTTTGTTTTGCAACCTAATGGCCAAAGAAGGATATTGATATCTGGCTCTTCTGCCAAAGTTTTTAAAATTCTCGCTTTCCGTAACGTCTGCACGTAGCAAGTACTGTGCGACTTGAGTCAGAAAGTTAATGTAGGAATAAGGTTTGGCAACTAAAGCACTTGGTTATAGGCTCAGAGAACCATTGTAGGTACGGTTAATGAATGGATGAAGGTTCATTGGAGCTCTTTGATTGGATGCAAACTGGGGCTTCTGCATGAAAGTCAAAAGTGCTACACGTCCCTTCACAACCTAAACCTCCACACCCCTACTCTCTGACGCTTTGTATACAGTAAAGGGCACAGCACTTCCTGACCTGGCATCTAATGTTGGCATTGGTCATAAATGTGCAGACTCATCCGCTGTGGGAACAACTCCTACGGATTCTGGGCTGTGTACTCGTGTCCTGTACATAAGGCTTTTCCTCCTTCCACTGCCCCAGTTACCCATGGGTATAGAAAACACATGGATGGATTTAAAGTTCTTCCAAGTCCCTATAGACTGGAAAAGAGTCTGGAGAAGTCTGAGCTTGTATCCTTTAGAAATTATAGATGTAAAGTCATTGGATATGAAGTCAGGGCTGCTGGCGTACGGTCAAGTTAATGGGCTTTGCCGCGGTTGTACGGTTCTACACCTATTCGCATTTGGGAAAACTGATGACATAGAACCCGGTGTTAACTGAGGACATTGTGTGTGTGTGTGTGTGTGTGTGTGTGTGAGAGTAACACAGATCTGCCGGCTGAGGCTTTACCACGCAGACAGCCTGCCACGCTGAGGTGCACTCAGGTCACCAGAGTTGTTTTGTAAGACTCTTCTAAAAGGTGAACAATATATTCTGCCTCTCACTTTTTTCACTCTCTGAGGAGGAGCCTCCTTCGCTCCTCTCTTTCTCCTTCTTCGCTCCCTCGCTTTATTACCTCCGTCAGCCCTAATTTGGGTTGATGGGGTGGCTGTTGCATGACAAGACACATGTCTGGGCCCCTGCGTGAGAAGGCTGGCTCGCTCTTGCTGGGCTTGTTTTCTTTGCGTGACCATGTCCCTCCCTCTGTCACTCCTGGCACCTCCCAGCAATCCCCCCCTGTGACCCCGTTCATGCCCTCGTTAGCTGGTTTGTCGCTGGTTTATTTACTTTGGCTAGCCGCCCGTGTGAAAGGCACATTCTGACCACGCTCAGGGAGAGGTCATCTCTTGAGTGGAGGTGTTGGTGGTGTGTGTGAATGTGTGTGTGTGTGTGGGCGGGGGGGGGGGGGGGGGGGGGGGGTAGCTGAAGAGCTCTGTATGTGCGTGGTAATGTTAGGCCAGTGCATTTGAATGCGTAACCCGCTTGTAGCTGCTTTTGAGGAATGACATGCACAGATGGGTCACTCAGAGTTTACCGTCCCGGGTGCCGTCCACAGAGAGTGCCGGAGAAAAGGGAGCACGGCGATCGTGACAGTGTGTGGGGATTTGTTCCCACTGATGTAATCCAATATATGCTCACGCTAACGTTCATGTCTCTGCACATCTCCTGCCAAACCCCCCCCCCCCCCCCCCGTATTCTGAATGGATATATGATTATACATAGGAGCGATGGGACAGGACTAACACAATTCTGCAAAACAGAGGTCATGCAAGGCAATTGCATTCAAAGACTTTTTCCGCACTCGCTGCTGAACCATCACAGATTCTGTGTAGCCCCACAGTGCACCGGGGTGATACAGGGGGGAGTGAAACTAGTGTAAATGTGAAAAACTAACTTTTAAGTCACTTTTCCTATAAAGTGGTAGACATAAAAAAGTTCAAGTTCTTAAATAAGTGCTCTGCAGTCCAGTTGCACAGGCCTTCAGCATTTGATTTCAACATCCACGTGTGTACTTACAGTAAGGAGAAAGGACAATGCACAGAGGTTTTTAATTGTCAGAAATCATTTAAAAGTATATAATTGCAGGGTTAACACATATATTTGCAAAAATCTGGAAGGCTAAAAAAAGAGGTGTAGTCCTTTCTTTCTTGTATCTTGTACAAAAAATCTTGCAGCATTGAAAGAAATCTATGGGAGCCACTTACTTCCTGCTTCCAAGTTTTAAAGCTACTTGTGAGCTTTTATTTTGCCAGTAGCCTAAAGGAATTGTCCAGGCGGCTCCTTTCCAGTGATGAATAATGCACCAGAATTAGGCCTGATACTGGCCCACAGCAAGCCAAGTGCTGCTGACTGGACCTGATTCAGCCTGTATCGTTCCAAGTGTCCATCCCCAAACCCATCCAAATTTGGCGGCTATAATTGTGCCAGGGCTTGACACATTTCCTCCGGTGCCAGGACATGGTCGAGTGCTCTAACTCGGTTCAGTCCAAATGGACAGACTGTCTGTGCTTCGGTCGACCCTTTCACAAGACAAGAGTTTCTCTGTTGGACAACCCTGAAAAATACTGGATAATGCTCAATGGCAACCTGTATGTTTTTGCGTTTTTGTACAGTGCCAACTCGCTTTCTAAACTGTCGCTGCGTAGCAACTAAAGTTTGGTCTGGCGACTACAAGATCATAGGTACAGTTGATTTGAAAAAACAACGACATTATTTGCAGGACTGTAATGGGACGTTTGCTCCAGTCTCCCAAATTAAATCCAAAACGTTAAACTTCGTCTCCCCAATCCAACCTTCGACTCCCCAATCCAACCTCCATAACTTTACTTTTATAACCCCTCTACCTTTCTCTTTCTGCCCCACACTGTTCATGTGGGGTACATATTGTGCCGAGTTTCAGCATTTTAATGAAAACAGAATTTCTGGTTGTGTTGATTTCTCTCTTCAGATTGTTTAGTGGACTACCACTAGCTCAACAAAACACACGATAGTGAGGCAGAGGTGTGGGAGAGAATTGGATATATTTAATCTAACTCCACCAGGTGACCCTGTGAAAATTATGAGCGCAGACAGGGAAGCAGGGAACGTCAACCTCACTCCCCACTAATCCTTTAAGTCCAAGAAGAACAGCAGCAAGACGAGGCCCGTAAATCAATCAGGATGTTGGGACAGCAGGATAACAGAGTCCGACATAGTCATAAGTATGTTCCGGATTAACCTCTGCCACCGCCTCAGTCGATACCTCTGCTGGGATGGAATCACTCCGAAGCGGTCTGGCCTATGGCCAGTGGAAGTGATGCTCCGGCTGTAAACGCGGACACCGGTCTCTGAGGAGTAGCTGTGGAAGGGGAAGGAGCCCACCGAGTCACACTGGTCGATAACAGAAAATTCCCCAGCACCGAGTTGTGAAATGTTCACATGATGATTATCAAACATGGCATTACTGACCGACGGCTCCTTCACAAAGCCCGTCTTTCGTTGCATAACAGTGAATGGACACATTCACAGCAGCACATTAAGAAGATTTATTTGCTGCAAAAGAACACTCATCGAGCCTAAATTGTGCGGTTTGTCCAGTACGGTTTGAGCCGGACTGCACATCGGGACAATAGACGGATTGCTTGTGAGAGCCACATCCGTACGTTCTGGGACGGTCATAAATGACAAACCCGGAGACGTTCAAAATGGGCCATGGAGAGGATGAAAAAAACAGCAACAACAACCTTCCTGTGCTGTTCCAGGAAACAAACTTTTCTGGTGGTCGCTCACATTAAACGCAAACACAGATACAAACGAGATTTGATTAGGCTTGGCAGGCGAGGGGACGCTTTTTTTCCTCATTTATCTCCTCGTGTGATTTTAGTTCATTTATTCTAACAGAATGTTTTCTCACACTTGAATGTGTCGAGGCGAGCACTGTCGGGTGATTGAGGGCTCCCTTGGGAGTGCGACAGAGGAAACAGACATAATCTATCATTATTGGGCAACAATGTAGCTTAACTGAAATCAGATCTCCGTGGGCTCAGGATGCGTACTATGCACTCCATAGACATCCATGCACATGTACACATGTCCTACTAAAACACAAAGTCATAGACTCGCACATATTATAGGCTATGAGGACTCTCCTCCATTGGGATTTGACAAAAGAGAGAGAACAGATTAGTCTTAGAACTAACTGTTTAAACTCTATAAATAACCTTTAAACATTGTTTAACCAAATTTTTGCAATATTAGTTATTACAGCAATGACATATTTTCATCTTGAAAACTTGTTTCTTCGCATGTAGCAGACAACATTAGCATCGGTTTGGAATTATGTTTCTCACCACCTGATGAATGTAATATTCACTTCCAGACTTGCAGCTAAATGAGCTGTGCTTACCGGCAATCTTATCTTTGTCTGTCCCCCGATGTTGATGGAGAAGTGCTGTAGGTCACCATTAGTGGTGAGAAATGAGAACGAGCCGAAATTGTGAACCTGCGGGACAAAAAAAACCTAACATTGACCTGAAAGATGCTTAAAGGAAAAAAAATAAAATCTGTAGAGTTAATGGAAACTGCACAGCTTTGCTATTAGTGTTATTATTAATAACTACGAGCTACAGCTTTCACATTACACAAAGTTTAATCGCTATAAACTTGTTCTTTTTTTTAAAACTTTGATCATTGAAGCTTTAACGTGAGTTAACATGCATCTTTTTTTATGTCAGTTTGTGTCAGATACTATACATATTTTGCTCATATCAAGTTGCTTAACGGGAAATAAATACCACACAATAGTGCATATGTTTAGTTCTCATTCGTACCACACCAGACTGGAGATACTAATAACCCCAACTGTAGACACAAAAGAAGGTTCACCCTGCAGATGCTGTTAACCAACTGCCAATTTATCCCCTGCGAAGATTTTGATATTCTGCAGTGTTAAACCAGCAGGTGAATCAGTCGCTGTAAACGCTCCATCGCTGCAGTGAGGCCTGCACCATTTGTGTGAAGCGAAAAATACCGCAACTTCATCAAGTGTGAATTTTAAAGGCCAAGTGGCAGCCAAGTCAACAGCAATAGACCTAGGCGCAGTGTGAGCGGATCCAGACGGCTTCAACTTCTTAAGCCAGAAGCTTTCATGTCTCTGAAGTGTGGGATTGAGCTGGTAGTTATGAGGTCTGATTAAAGTCTGCTCAATGAAGAAATACTTCAAAATGAGATGCAGCGTCTTCTGAAATAAGGGAGGTCGATGTAATAACATGCATACTGGACCAACAAATTACCATCAAACTTTCATAGATCCGTCATGTGTTATCAATATAAGACGCATGTTCTGTGGTAACTCTGCTGCCACTAGAGGCTACTTTGCAAGTGGTTTTATTCCAACAGTGTATAGTCACAAACATAATAAATCCCCCCATCTGTTTTTTCCATTATTATTTGTCCTGATGGTTGAAAAAAAACAACTCAGCATGACATCACTGTTGTCTGTTTGCATGCAAACCCCAAAATGTTTGCCTGCCTGATACAGTGATTTTGATAACTCCGGAGATGTGTGATGGACAGATGTGTGTGTTTTCCAACTGTATCGGGCGCTCGGCCTCACATCGGTACGTGATGCTGAGCGGCTGAGGTCACAGTTGACGGAGAGAATCCCGTAACGTGACATGAATGAGAATGATCCGTCCTGCTTGTCTCGCCTTCTCACGTCATGAGAAGGCGAGACGTGCAACTGCAGGGAGGAGAATCTGGAATTCCAGAGGTCCTCGTTTTGGATGTGAATATTTCGACAAAAGGTTGCGCCCCCCTCACGTCGCCTCCACCTCCCTTTCTCTCTTCTCCCCTTTCATGACCTCTAATTCTCACCGCATCATCTACCCACGCGATGAAAGATGTTGTTGGGCAATTGACTTCCAGGACTCAGGCAAGACAGCTCATCTCAGTCAAGTGCCGTGTGTGCGTCTGCAGCCATCTCCCAAATTACAACAAGGTGATTTCCTTGTTTGGAGAGTTTCCCTTGTCACGGCCAGTAACCTCAAAGCACCCTGGCTCCCTTTCCCCCTGCTCTCTTCCTGTTTGCCTGCACGAAGAGGCCTCATCTCGTGCTCCCTGAAAAAAGCAACACAGTCTCTCTGACACGCTGCAACATAAATCTGCACACTTAACCAAATCTATCAGCCGGAGTGCTTTGAGTCTGGGGGCCACATCGTGACACGCAAGGAGGCGGAGGCGCTCGCAGGTGCCCCTGCTCCGAGACTTATGGCCGGTGCACCCCCACTCTGCAGTCACGCAAGCTCTGCCCCGTACCTGGACCTCAGCCTGATTTTACTGCAGCCTGCAGGGAAACCAGACGCTACAAAGGCCCTGGGTCCCCATCAATTTCACGAGCAAAGTTACTAGGAAATAAATCATTTTGAGTATTTATGAAAAAGGAGACGGCAGCAGGAGGGTGCGAGGAAATACGCTGCTCTGACCCCTCGAACAAATGTCAAAGCAGGGGTGCATAGTCCACTTAGAGTTATTTAGCATTGTCGTAGCTTTGTCAGTAAGAAAGATTAAATTCTTGAAACCTCACGTTAACTCCATTTTTTTTTTTTATAAAAGCCACTTATATAGATGGCTGCACATTATTATGAACTTCAATAATAGATGTAGGTGCATGGGTAGTTAAATTTGACTAATCATATTTCTTCCAGACACGCGAGGTTCCAGGAACAAGACCTCAGGCTTTATAAGTCATTTGAGATCAGCAATTTGGCTTTTTACGGGGCAGGATTCGGTCCAGACACCGTTTCATAAAATACACGCAACGGCGATGTCTCTTTCCCTGCACCTTAGATGTGCCAATCATTAAACCAAACCTATATTCACACTTTGCACTGTGATTAGGAACAGTGTTATTATTATTATTCTTGTTCTACGAAGGCTAATGATCCCCCATCTGGAAACTGAACTCTTGAAGAACGATTTATTTGCTCAGGCTGAAGTTCACTTCTCTTTTGAAAATATTCCCCCGTCACAAGGCGCACGGAGAAGTGAAATCCACCCAGCACCTTTGTTTCAGTATCACAGAGTCTGTTGTTTCATTGGACTGTCTTACAAAATCCGAAGATGCATGCTGAAGTGTTTTCCCAGTTTTCCGTCAACTAAAGAGAAACACATCCACACATGTTGAAATTTTACTCTGGTGGCCACAGTTTCACTCGGGAAATAGACAGTTTTATGGCACAGCGTTAAAATTGAACATTCTTCACCCTTCTCATTTGAAATGTAGATTGACACACTTATTAAAATGTTCCCACAAGCCTCAACACGAGGGCTTCAATTTCATATTTCTGAAGGATTGATGTTTTTAGGAAAACAGTAAAAAAAATCACTCTCCAAATCATTATCTGTGCGTGGGAGCTGTTAGTGATTGTTTGATTTTGTACATTATTGATTCAAATGCCGTTTTGTTGTGGTGGTCTTTTGTGTGCAGGCCTGTCAAGTCTGCATGTCACCATCTTTTAACACATAGCCCTGATTTGTAATCACAGCTTTTGTTTACGGATGAAGTGTCGGCTGCGGCTTGCACAGCTCGAACATACCGACACACACAGGTATATCATTGCAGCCTGCTGTGCGCCGCATGAAGGGCCCTTTTTTGGGGTGGGGGTGGGGGGCAACACAAATCAGATGTGTATGGCAGTAATTACCCTTGTTCTTGGCTGGCACGCTGTGGTCATTTAGAAGATTAATCAGACATAGATAAATAAACAGGCTGGGCCTACATGCCCAGAGTTCTGCATGAGGAAACAATAGTCTGGCGTCCAATTAAGGTACCACAACTTAAAAAGCTTTATAGCTCAAAAAAACATATTTCTGCAAGTTAATAATTCTTAACACATTTCCTCAAAAATAAAAAAAACCCCGTAACAAACCTGATGGTCACGTATAATAAAATAATATGGACTAAGCCAGAAAAAATGTAATGTAATAATCGATTTAGGTTGTAATATGTTAGGAATTGAAAACATAATCATCATATCAGTTCAAAAGGACTGGTTGAATGGTGATTCATTGCCATTAACGTTACACAGTTTGCCAAGATACACTTATTAAATGCTATAAATGTGCGTTAAATATTTCAGAGAACAGTTTTCGACACACCGGCGTGCCCTCGGGCTTCTTATCACTCTAGGTAGTCATGAGCTCATTTCTTGTCAGCCGGTTAAGGCTCCCGGCGCAGGGGATACTGCTCTCTGTAGGCACAGGGTAATGATCTGCAGGCACGCAAAGTGCTAGCTGCTTAGTTTGGCCCCCAACCCTGCACAGTATGTGAGGGACAAGACTTCCTTTCACCCTCTTTTTTTTCTGTCTGAGTTTTGCCATCTTTGGTTCATATGACAACCACATCAGTCATAACAGGATCGTGTTTTTCTTCCTAAACATTTACACGCTGCATTCCATACGTATGACTGAGGCTTTGAGCCCAGAGGACTGTGATATATTCTTGAGTGAATCACGAGCCCACGAGTTTCACAGTGAGCGAGACCGGCATTTAGTCATCAGCACAAATGACTTCCAGGACAACGCTCTATCTCCCCTGGCACCACTGCACTCATTTAAGTGGTCATTATAACTTTTTTAAGCAGTGACTCTGATCCAAAGATTTCAGCTCAGGGTAGTGATTCAGTCAGACACACAAGATATTTCATGAAGAGGAGAGTCAGAAAAAAAGATTTTTACCAGCATCTCATTCAAAAGAGGCTCTGCTTGACTATATGAAATAAAATGCTGCCCTCTTGTGTTGGATCAATCTCAGGCACAGATTAATACCCGTTTCTATTCCTATTCATAGCTGTGCCGCAACTGCTGGCTGAGGGGTCTTTGTCCTCTTCAACACTCTCATAAAACAAGATGTGGACACATCCTGCAAAAATAGAGTGGTTAAGTGACAAACATAATGTTATTAGATCTTTTTTTTATTATATCTGAAAAGCCTTTGAAAACTTTCAAATATTAAAAGTATATTTCTACAGTACCTTTGTACTCCAATGACATGCAAGAAGCAACCATTACTTTCTGTACCATCTATCTATCTTTAATCTTTCCATAACCAATTTAAAGATGGTAATCATATCTATTAACACATCTCTTTTAACTTGTCCACATCACTGTAAGGAATGTTTATCATATGTAAAGCGATCGAATGTTTCTGATCCCATTACAGTTGCCACTACCTCACTGTAGAGAAAGAAACTTTTGGAATCTCCCCGCTGAGAGTAGAATATATCCACAGGAAAACTACATAACATAATTACTATGTATATATAAAAGATGTCCCCAAAAAATTATTTGCAGGTAGGTCTTTAGTTTTATACTTTATACCTGAAACATTCTTGGAAAAAGCAGAACCCCAACTAACACTGAACTATTTCCATCTACTGCCATGACACTCGCTTCTTTAGGGATTTCCGCAAATCGAAAGAAGACAAAGACTGAATCAGTGTTACTCTGAATTTATACATTTTATGTTTACATGTGTATCACGGTAAAATCCACAAAGGGTGTTGAATCAGGTTATAGTTTGAAAAAGATGTGTTGTTTGTTGCTTACCGGGTGAATCTTTTCCACAGATATCTCGCAACATCCTTTTTACCTTTAAAATGGTAAAAACATTAGATTATTAAACACACCTTTTTATTCTAAGAGTGTAATCGCTGCTGTACTATGTGAGCTGATATTGGAAGTAAGAGCTGTGGTAGATTTGCGATTTCATCCATATTTAAGCAGAAGATTTGTAAACATGCCTGGCGTTCATGTTCACAGTGTGTGAGAGAATTCCTGTTTCCTTTTACAGTAAAAAAAAGGGGGGGGGGGAAAGTCCAATAGGGGGCAGTCTCACACTGCTCTACAAATACTTATGTCCTTTTTCATCAGGCCACATGTGTAATACTAAATACCTTTTATTTTGCTTGATTGAACAACACATAACAAGAATTAAGTGGAGTCAGTCAAACATGTGTCTGAACCCAGTGCTTTCGTATTAGTATTGACATAGCAAAAGCAGGTGAGAGCAATATCTGATGTGTTGTAAAAGTTTGATGGCCCGCGTGCAATGTTATAATCTGTACAGTGAACAATGCGCTGTCCTGCTTGGACAGATCAGGATTGATGATGATGATTTATCTCAGTGATGCAGTTGAAATTAAATCATTATAACTGCATCTGTTTTGTTTCCCTGAACACCAAAACAGAGTTTACTTCCTCTCTCACCTTGTGATAAACAGCCCCGTGAAATATGATGTGAAACCGCTGTTTACTCTGAAATTGAACACCATTATATTGCTATAATTCTAAAGTGTTGCCCACTTTACTAACCCGGAAAATGCATTTCTAAATCTTTGGCACTGAAAAACAGTTTTAATCTGCAGATGTGCAAAAAACAAAAAAGACTCAAACCAAATGACACCTATAGGGGATGTCTGTAAAACAGATGTTAAACTGTGTTGACAGATACTGATTTGTGTTTTTCAAGTTTTTGTCCAACCTACTCACCCGAGCTCTCACATGTGTTGAACAGAGCAGAATCAATTTTTCACAATAAACATCCGTTTGTAATTTCATTTGACAGAGTTAGAACCACGTGCAGGGCGTTTGGAGATTAAGTTTTCTTATACAGCTACATTCATTTATACGTACCACCAAGATACACGGCAGTTTTTACTACCTGAAAACAAGGTGACAAAAAAACCCTTCTAAAGCTTAATTTTAAATTCTAATCAATGTCCTTTATGATCATATAAACATCCAGTATGCCCTTTTTTCTTTTTACTGTGCATGCTGCTTCAATTTTGTGCACTTAGTTACCATAACGCAAAAGTACGCTGATGCTCACCAGTGTGTAATGCAAATGGAATAAAAACCCCTGCTGTCATGGACAGTATGGAGTATTGTTGCATGGAGTGAAGCTGGAGACTATGAAACGCATGTTGATGCTGCCCCCTGGTGAAATCCTGCATGTCAATACCACCAGTGTGTTTCCTAACATAATTTAAACACCTCCTTTTATTGTTTTGATAATGTCTGAATGAAAACAGTTAGTGCTTTTATTTTGCCGCCTGATTGCGATTACAATGCCAACATTTGATTGATAAACAACAACAAAAAGTGCAACTCCAAAACATGAGAGAGCAGAACAAATAGCGCTGTAGACAAAGTGCAGCTGAGCATAGATTGACGGATGACAGAGCCTTTGGAGAAACAACTCGAGCTCCTCTGTGGTTGTTAACAGGTTGGTAATGTCATTACGATCATGCCTGCTGGCCTGCTAAGGCAATTACCACCCCGCCAGCAGCACTAAACACATTTAAGACCTGATCGCAGTCTGGACGGGCCTGGTTTTTGATTCATTGACGGAGCTTTTATTGACAGTGGGGAGTTAACTCAACGCATCGAACCATGTGGTCAGCCGTGGTGATGTCATCCTTATCTTCATTAATGGCCTGCCTGGCCCTTGGTTGGTTTTTTAACGCTACATCAAGTGGTGCAAGTTTCTGTCTAGGCCAGACAATCATTTGCCCGGTTTGTCATGTGAAAGTATTGTGTAAAGTCGGTGTATGAAGTGATTTGTGTACCGCTTGACTGTTGGTCAAAGAATATATCAGTCAGAGATACTTAAAGGAGTTTCTTTGCTCTTCAATGTTAAGGTTTTCTTGCATAGTTTTTCTCAGTGGTTTGTTGCTGCGGGGATAGAGACAAGGGCTCAGTGCTGTATGGGACATGAATATTTGATGGCCCTTAATGGAGCCTTCGCCCTGACTGCCGTCGCTTTGTTTTTCCCACCACGGGCAGCAGAGGTGGAGCTGTGTGGTCGGCCTCCATTGTGGCGCTCCCCTGGTGAGTGCGGTTGCCCGTCGACAGCTGCCTGTGATATCACCGTACCGCTATCGAAAGAAAAAAAAAAGATTACCAGGCAGCAACTGCTAGCGATGCCGACGATCCGTGGCAGAACACAGTGTACCGAAATCCCCACCCCTGCTCACCCGACCCTCACGTGCGGCCGCATCCCTCGCCTCGTGCGTGCAACCCGCCGTCGCCAAAGGTCAGCAAATCACCTGCCATCAATAACATGGAGGGACAGCCTAATGTTACACGCCATCCCATATACATCCTGCATACATGTGTCAATATTTATGTCCACTGGGTATAAAACATTGTCGCCGTCAATCCCGTTGAGAAGATTAAGATCTTAATTTTCGGAGCGATATGACCCAGCCTGTCGTTCCAATTACAAAAGCGACAGTGAGGCAGAGCAGCTATGCATTTGCTCGGTGACCTCATCCTCTATACGGCGCAATCCATAACTATCTGACGGGAGAGTTGCCTCCCGCTTATGTTTCAATATTGGCTTGGTGATGTAAATGGATCTTGTAATCAAAGTGTTTGGGAGTCTTAAGAGTTTCATGCGGAGGGTGTGATGAAAAGGAGGAGCACACTCTGCCTTCTGCTGGAATGTTGGACATCAGAGGACATGTGTGTATGTTTGGTGTGTGTTCAAGGCACCTGTTTACGCCGTCTTTGCACGTTTGAGCCTGTACACACACACACACACACACACACAGAGTCACAGCTGATCCCTCACACTGCACGGCTATTTTCTGCTCAGTCAGCCAGAGACAGTGGAGGACAGAGGGGTCAACATTGCACTTTCTCCCCGGGTGAATAACACAAACACACTCTTCTAGGAATGTATAGTAACCACACATCAAAGCGGACCTTTTGTTGTGGTTTCGGTGAATGTACAGTACAGTGGCAGTGAGGGTGCCTGACTCTTTGTTCACCTTGGTGTGAATCCGTCACCCCCGAACACAACCATGACTGATGTGGCGGAGTGCTGAGCTCGCTGATTGCTTTACAGCCTCGGTATAAAACTCGATCGGCGTGCGACTAAAATATTTCACATCGCAGATATAAATCAGTTTAATGAGAGTCGGCTCGCTCTTCGGTTACCTAACCGTAACCACAGCACCTGCCTTTGCTCTCCGTTGCGTCAGATACAGTAGAGTGTGGAGACACAATTTAGGAACTGTGGACCAAAAGAAAAGAAAAAGGAACGTGGTTGAATTTCTCACATGAATTTTTCATCGCTTCTCTTTAACAAGGTCACAGGTGGCACCCTATACTGGCCCGGTGCTGTGTCTCCCCGGACCTCCGCGGCCCAACCGAAAAAAAACAAACAAACAAAAACACAGTGACAGTCTGACGTGGAAAATCTTTGTGGTTGACATTCGTCACCATCCTAGAATTACAGTGGGCTCACTCAAGGTCACCTTGTCCAGCGGAGCCACTTCTGTTATTCAAGAGCTTTACTGCTTTTGGCTGCAGTGCTGGTTATGACACTGAGAAAAAAGTCAAACAAAAGATAAAACACATTTGTGGTCATAGGGGAATGTCAATTGTTAGTAATTACATCCTTTTTTCATGAATTGCCCCATGATTTGACAACTTGTCAACAAGAAACACACAAAAGCGGTGCCTATATCTGAAAATGCTGCTTTTGCAATTGTTTGCTGTATTTTGAACACATTCATACGCCCATCACACGTCCATCACCCACACTATGACATTACTAGACTGAGGCCTTTCCCTGAGGCGTCTCGCCATGACATCAGCGTCTGCACCCAGATGGGGGGTGTCTTTGTCTTTCCCATGACTCAATAGCTTACCCCTTCTTGCGGGTCAGCGACCCCAGTGCGGGAACCTTATCCTGGACCTCAGGCTCGACGCACAGGCAGGCTGGCTGGCTTGATGGGGGGGAGGCAGAGCAGCGAGGGGACAAGGTGATACTGGAGCAAGGAGTGAGAAGACGTGGAGGACTGCAGTGGAGGGAGGAGGGGAGGAGAGTGGGATAATTGCCCGCTAATCTTGTTTTCAGGTGGCCACACTGAAGTGTCAAGGGACTGGGAGGGAGCCAGGAGGACCGAGATCACAAACCCTGGACTCACGGGGTGTCAACTTCTGAGACGAGTCGCGGAGGAGTGTCAAAGAGTGGGCAATAAACGCGAGGGGATGTGGAAGTGCAGGTGATGATGGGTCACTGGGAGGTCTGTTGAGATTAGCAGGGAGGTGAGAAAGACTAACGTCTTTTTATTTACATAGATATTTGGAAGGGTCATGAGGTTCACCTGCGTGTGAAAATGGTCTTATTTCGTTTTAAGTTTTAGAAAAAGAGAGAACCCAGTAGATGAGCGCTGACACCTTCTGCAATCCCAAATTTTAAGAACACTTGACAGTGTTTCTAAAATACCCCCTGAGGTCTGAGGTAAGTCAGAGGGGCGAATAAAGAGACGAATGATCTCACTTTGGGAAACGAGAATAAATACACTTTAATTATGAAGGGATGATTTCATGACATAGGCGTATAGAGTTCCATACGTGTGTGTGTGTGTGTGTGTGTGTGTGAGTGTGTGTGTGAGTGTGTGTGTGTGTGTGTGTGTGTCTGTCTGTCTGTGTGTGTGTGTGTGTGTGTGTGTGTGTGTGTGTGTGTCTGTGTCTGTGTGTGTGTGTGTGTGTGTGTGTGTGTGTGTGGTAGTCGAGATACTTGGAGACAAATTGTGATTGAAATGATTCTTTGTGGTGTGTTGTTGCCTCACTTCCGAAGCCCACATTAGTACGAGTACTTTGTGGTTTGTCGCTGCCTTTCAAATGGGCCATTTCCTCCCGACTGTTATAATAATAGCAGTAATATAGACTGGAGGTGCCACCACTGCCTGGCAGGAGATGGCATGACATCATCGTCTTTGTGTTGTGGTATTGGGTTGGCGACTGTCTGCTACTGTATCTGTCTGAAAAACTGCCGGCAGCTTGGTTTGCCTTTTTGACGGGAACTGTTGCTTCAAGATTTTATCCTTCAAAGAACCTAACCTCAAATTAAAACACTGTACACACACTAGTGTATTCAGGTTTACTTATTATTGTTTGGTCACTGTTGTAAAGACGCCGCAGTAGCAAGATGCCTCTAAGGACACAGGTTTTTCCTCGGGGCTCCTGAGGAAGTAGTCAACCAAACGGAGGAGAAAAAAGAAGTATGCTCCCTGAAGCTCCTTCTTCATTTTCTGGCTCCTGGCTCTAACTAGTGTTCATCATGCTAATTCAGTGTCAGCAGCCTGGCAGGCATATTGAGCTCTTTAAGGTGCAATTACAGTATTTAAAATTGAACTTTAGAATAACAGAGATAGCTATGACTGATGGAAAGTATAATTAATGGTGACGTAAAGTCAAGGACGAGCAACAACTGAAATGAAGAAGTAGAAGAGAAATGTCACATTTCTCAAATACAGCAGAGCTCAATGTTAATAACTCCAATGAAGTTGTGTCTCCTTGTCCTTACGCACTTCCCTGTACAAAGGATGTATTTTGGTTGATCATGTTGATGGTGGAAAGGGGGCCTTCACCCCTCCAGGGATCACTTCTCTATTGTGCTACTGCCCTGGCTGCCTCCCTGTGGTGAGGGACATAAAGTAGGGATCCCAGCTTGACCTTAAGGAGGTCCCTTTGTTGGAGGTGACGTGATCATTCCTGAGCTGTCCTCGGCTGCAGGTGGCCAGGAGCTCCCTGCTGAGCGCTGGAGAATCCCACAGTCAGCACATTAGCCTGACAAAAAGGAGCAGATTAGGCAGCCAGGAAGGGTTGGAGGAGGACACCCCCCTGCACCCGCACTGAGTTACCAGCCCCTCCACAACTTCTGCTTTTCAGCTGTGAACATTCATGTTTCTTATACCTGCTAATATCATTTCAGATGTTGTGAACCCCGCGAGATTCATTTGTACGTTAGGCACAAGGTATTTTTAGGGCCTCTTGGATTTCCTTTGCTTGTTGCAACTCACACGTGCTGGCACTTGTCAAAGATTGTTAGCTTTAAACAAGTTTATCGTCAGACCTCTGTTTACAGTGGCTCTGCATTATTTATCCAGTATGATTAACCTCCCCAGGAAATTCAAATTAAGATTCAAAGTCAAAGCATTGAGGAGTCCATGAAGGAATCTTCAACGCAAGCGCTGGTGTGTTTTAGAGACTAATTTCTCCAAGCAGATGGATGGAAATAAACAAACATGACCCTCCATCGAGCTCGCGCAGGCCGCAGCAGCAGAGGTAGGGGGCACGAGGCTCGAAGTGGGAGGAGAGGGAACGCTTCACAGCACCATGTGCCTGGTCTGAGAAATCAATACGACTGCTTTCATGTGAACTGCCTTGGACTGGAAAGAGCGACAGAGGAATACTCGCACAGGTTCATTAGTGATTATTCTTCATCGCAGGGAGGAGGCTGAAAGTACAGTTGCCTGTCGGCAAAGTGAAAAGGGCAAAAACACAGAAGATGTTTTTCATTCCAAAGCCTGTTGGGCACTATACAGTACTTTCTCACGTGGGAATGCCAACATAAAATATGCATGTTAATCCATATGTTGAGTCCTTCCCCATGAATATTTAACATTGCAGCCACACCGAGGGATATAACGCAAGGCTTTACATCGTTTAATAACAGTGGAGAGGTCCTAAGTGCTGTGCCGATGTCTCATTCTCTGATTATCAGAGGCATCGTGATCAATAAATCATCGCTTCTGACAAGCTGCATCAAAAGACATGAATTTCAAAATTCCGCCCGGGCTTAGACCACACTAGAAAAAAATACTTTGTTGGCTACCTGAATCAAAACATGAGAGAACAAAGGCTCGCCCGGGGGGGAGGATATTGATCGAGAGCCACAGAGGTGTGGAGAGTTCAGGTGTGTGTGAATGTGGATCTGTGCGTCATATTTTGGTGGGACAGATGTTGGGGTTATGTGGAGGTGAAGGTTACGGTTTCAACCTCACAGCAGCTGTAGAGAAATGGCTTTCCGAAGGTCGTAGGAAGGTTACGTCTTTTGTTGATGCACGGATGCACTTTTCCAAAACAATCTGGATTTCATGTTTAAGCCACAATCGACTAAATCCTTTGTTGAATATGAGGAGAGGCATAAAAAAAAAAAAAAAAGGATTTCAATACCTTAAGGATGTTATTTCGGGGGCGATGGATTTTTTTTGATTTTCATTATATAAATTCTCTCCCACTTGAAAGGGGACCCTTCCCCTCCATTAATAATTGACATTTTATTACTTATCCCCCTCGATGTGGCAGCCGCATGCTTTGATGTGAGCCGTGTTCTCTTATCAGCGCTGTGCTACGTATTGATCGCCAGGCAGATAGGGGCACTATCAAAGGGATTTCCTCACGGGGCTGTCGACACCGGGTCACCTCATACTCCTGGAATGTGCTCGAGCACTGGTCCAGCTCACGCTCACAATCGCATCCCCTCCACTTTCTTACTCGCTTCATCCCGTCAGTGTGCCGCTTATCTAGGTTAAATATTCACAAAGAAATAACAGAGCTGTTGAGATGACATCATCCACAGTGGAAGGGGAGGATGATTTCAGTCGGAGAGCTCATTGCCAGAGGGGGGTTCCACTAAAATAACTGTCATAGCTCTGCAACTGCTCTCGTATGATGATCTCATTCATAGTGCTCATTGCGGTTCACTGGAGATGCTCAAGTTTGGACAGTATGTAAACAATGTAAATAATTGATGACTGTTTGTGCATTGAATATTATCTTGTTATTTATGAAACCACATGAATAGCAGATTGTTGATTGGGATGCGCTGGGATTGGTTTATCATCATACCACAACAACTTAACCAAACAGTAAGTAGGAAACAAAGCGTATTAGTCACACGTGAACAGTCTGGGGAAAAGTGTTCAAGAGTGTCGTGAGAATGATAAGCACCATCCCCACTACACGTGAGATGGATTATAATTTCAGGGGATTTAAATAATCCATCCATATTGGCAAACGCAGAACTCCTTTGTTTGTTCTATCAGACGCTCTCCCATCGAAATACGTTTCATACATTTATGTCCCATATGCAGTTGTTGCTTTAAAGGCGAAGCCCGGCATCGATTGTTACATGACACTCGGAGACCAATCGTCAAAAGCACTTACAATAAAACACCAAGCGCAGCCATAATGAGCATATCCTATTTAACCGAACTGAAAAGTCACGGGCAATTTTCACTGGCGAACACTTAGAGACCATTAGTGGCAGTCGTGTAAAAGCCAGGCGTCTCTCCATCATCAATATCCCATAAGTGGACCTCTACGTGTACGCCAAGGGCCCGGCCTGGTGGTGCTGTTGTTGTTGTCGATGACTTGTCCGGCCTGACTGACAGTACTTTTGTTTTCCGTGGATTAGCCAATCTGACTTCATCATGGTCCATAAGGGGGCTCACGTAACGCTGCCTGGAGGTCACCACGCTCATGTGACCCCTCCCATCTACAGTATACTGGCTGCACCAATGACAGGCCATCACGGACCTCCAGACCGAGACTAGAAAGTGGATATAGTGACCCCACCCGCCTCCAACGCACACACACACACACACACCCACAAACTCACATAGTCATACACATACTTGACACACTCCCCGCCCGGTGTAAATTTTTAATGAAATATACATTAAGAAGCGCTCATTGGTTGATAAATGATGATTCCCCTCAGCTAATATTTCAGGAGGCCATGTATCAGATCAGGATTGAATGATTGATTTTCTATCAGGCTGCTTTTCGTCAATTAATAATTCAGGGTTATGGCTTGTGACACCTTCAGCATATTCTGTTACAGGTTTTTCATCAGGAGGTTCAGTTAGATTTTTGAATATTTGACTACAAAATGGTTAAAAAAAACAAGTCTTTGATCAGATCGAAGGGGATTTTTTTCATCTGCATGACGCGTTTGTTTTTTTACTTCTGTACCTATGTACAGTATGTGAGTCACTGCACATCTACATATGTTTCTTTCAACATGCCTTGGGGAGTGTGAGGTGGTAAGCGTACGTGCCCGTTGATGACTTTCTCTCTTGGCCTCTAGTCTGTGCTGAGAAATGAGAGACGGCAGTGTCTGAGGTCACACACTGATTACCTGTCCCCACATGGGGCCAAATGACTCCTAAATGTTTTGTTTACACTTCTACAACCAGTTCGAGTGCAGACAACTCTCAGGACTGTAGACTGTGGACACTGAGTTCCACAACGTGACAAGAGGAACATGTGATGTAATGACGTGTAATTAACACGTAACCCACAAGATCTAAAAACACTGTATTTCTTCTGACAATAATCCAAATCCAAATAAGATTAGATCAGTTAATCCTTCGCTGATGCCCATAGAGGAAATTTGGGTATTACAGCAGTCCAAAGACAGAATGCCGACAAGTTTGAATAAGAATAAGATAAAGTATAATAAGAATGTAAAATGGAATAGGGTGAAATATGGAATAATGACACACAGAATGCAAATGATTTACCAATTACCAAAGTAATTAATCGCAGGGAAATGTTTACAGTTTTAATGCTGAGTGAATTATAGCCCCATCTTTGTCTGGGTTTGTGAAAATTTGTAAATGACAGCTACATTTTCACATCCAGAGTGCTAAAATCACGGTGGGAGAAATCGATCATGGTGAAGAGGATTTATTTGTGGATTTCACAGCTTGTTTTTTTGTTGTTTAATAGCTCCTGCATCTTTCAGGAGCATCTCCAGTTTCAGCTGGCTGGCATCCTAGATCTGGACGAATGAGTGCTGGATAGTTATCCGCACCAGCGTTAAGTACAAATTGCACAGACGGGCTCTTGAAAGGACCCACTGGAGCACATCAGATACAGTCGCCCTGCAGTTGGTTGCTAACTTGCACGTACTTTCCTTGTGCTAAGACAAACAAAGTAAGAACACATGAAGGCCAAGTGAACATACACACACACACGGTCAAATCAAAAGAAAAACTTGACTCTTATCATGGAACTGTCTCCGCTGCTCGAGCATGAGTCACTATTTTCACATTTCGCCCGCACGACAATGACATGGGGCAGGTGGTTTGAGCGAACCAAAGTCATATTTGATGTCCAACATCCGACTACTTAACACCTGAAGTGTGACATCACGGTGACTCTAAGCTGATAACCCAGCAACAAACCAGCAGTTGTTGTGAGGATAAAGGATTAGCCCTTGCTTGCTTTTCGCTGCTCTTTGAACCAGAAATCACAGAAAAGAAAGGGATCTCACTTGAAATGACCAACTTGCTGAGAAAGCAAAGAATTGGGGCGCTACCTCTCATCAAAGACCTGGAGTCACTTCAAGAGAAGAGACCTCTGTCCAAACGGCCAATTGACGGGCCGCTGCCTATGTGTCACTGCTATTTGTTCTTTGCAGGTGGCGGTTTGTGTGTGTGAGAGATTCTGTATTATCTGTATGTTGACCGTGTCTGTCTGGCATATCAGGTGAGGTTGTCTCTGTCTCCTTCATACATTGTTGCTGGATAATGACGTGTGATTAAATATGAATGCTAAGCGTTTGGTGGCAGGAGCCCAAAGCTGAAACCGGATCCAGTCGGGCCCACAGGCAGCATAATTAGCAGCTGATGACAGACGCCATTAATGGTGCTTCTCCGCGGGGTGCTCGCAGGCCTGAAGCTGGACCTCCGCGCAGCAGCAGGCTGCCTTCGAGCCGACCACAGTTAATGAAGTCACACACCAACAGATCCCGATACGGCCGTGGTGGTTCTGCACCGATTGCAATCAGCTGAATGGTTAAATGATCAACTGTGATTAAATATTAAGCCATTTGTTGCCTTCATTTGATCCCTTTTCCGTTACCTCTGGGGATTTCATGTCGAAAGCATGACGAAAAAAATCCTGCAGCAAACAATTTCAGCATTTCAAAGCTCTGAAGTGCCCGTGTGACACCTTTAATGGTGAAGAAAAGCCCTTTGTGCTCACTTGAGGGGCTGTGTTGGGCCTTTTCTCTGTGGGCTCTTTGTATTGTCATAACCCTGGTGTGAGATTGACTCATTCATGGTGAGCGGCCTCTGAGTCTTCTTCCTCTGCATCGCTGCTGCCATGGCTGTGGACACACTGCTGTGCTGCGTCACTTCAGAGGGAGAGACGGAGTCGTGTCCACAGCTGTTGGGACGTGCCTGCTTTGAGGTGCCGTGGCTTTAGTGTGTGGAGCAGATTAAACGGGGTGGCTTTTTTGTGAGGCCTGGATAAGTGGTCAACTCCCCCACACAGTTATCCAATCTTATCTACTGTGCGCGTGTTTGTGCGGGAGTGTTACTGCAGAGAACTCAGAGCAGAACTTCAGAGAGTGAGCGGAACAGCTTGACACACAAGTTGGTCTCATTAAATGAAGCTCAGACTCTTCCAGACAACTCCTGCCTACGAGTCGCCGTCGGGCAAAATTATCGAGAAAGAGAGAGAGAGAGAGATAAGAAGACAGGCCCCTGCTTTTTAATTGATTCTTCTCGCTTCACATGAAAGCATTACCTGCTGTCTGTGAGGTGCTGGACTTCAATGCGCCTCAGCTATAATATAAACTATAATGTGCCAAGCAGCGCTGTGCTACTGTACGCGAGGACAGCGGTTGCCTGCAGTGAAGATCAAACGGCGGTTGGTTCAGCAAAGGGTCAGTGTGTATGTAGAGCAGTTCCACATGCCACAATACTTTCAAGTCTCGGTGTTCCTCGTTCCCCCGCAGAGAAGAAAGAAATAAACATGTCTAAGCCGTGGACTGTGTCAGCTGAGTCAGCCGCCATGGTTTCCAAGGTTTTCCAACAGTAATTCAAACAAGAACCAATAAACCACTAACAGGGCTTATGTGAGACAAAATTCATTATCTCAGTCATGCCCATGTTTAATGCAAAAACAAATTTGCGGGCCGGGATTAACCAAACAGCTGCATTAAAGGATAAAGCTGGCAATATACAACAACACTGCCTGCCTTCTCTGAAAAGACCAAACCCAACAGTATGTCAGCCTGTTAGTAATGTGGTACTCAAGCCCATTTACTAATGTTTTTTTCCCCGACGATCACAGCTAGGCACTTAGGCAATATGAAAAATAATGCATTTGTCAGTAACTGTTTTCATCAGAGATTGATGAAAGATTTGTTGCACTACTAACTATTTACCATGCAAAAAACTGTCAATCCCAACGCACTCACTCAACTTAAAGGTTAATTGGAAACAGCTTGCACACAAAAAAAACTTGGCACAGCACAGTAACATTAAAGTTATGAATACACATGACATAAGATTATTTAATATGTTCAGCATAACTCTGCAACAAAAACACAACTGCAATTATGTGTTTTGTCTATGGATAGAAAACCATTGATTATGTACTTTTACAAGTACAGAGACCTCTGTCCAACTACTTTTTTGTTCATTCAGGTATTAAAACATAGCACTTGTAACCTTGATATAATTGGGGTTTATTGACCTTATAAATTGAAGTAAAATTAACTAAAAAGTTAATATTTTTTGACTTAACATAACAATTATGTCAAGCTCACAAGGAACAAGTCTTTGTGTCAAGTAGATATAAAGTTTTTATTGACAATCCAGAACATTTATGAGGGTTTACACACTCAAAATAAACTACATTACCAATATTCATTGTAATGAAGGAGTATGTCAGCCAGGGCAATTATTCTTTTTAATAGTTTGCATGAGGACATAAAGGTATATTGTTTTGTTTTCTTACACAGATGATACTTGTTTGTTGCATCAGCTCATTGTTGGTCTTTTAAAGGGATTTTTCACTTAAATAAAAAATATAGAATTTCACCAGTCTCTTCAGTTTTCCTGGAAAGTAAAGTCTCCACACATGGGGTCAAATGACTCGAGAACTGGAGTAGTGGTGTCTTCATCCAGACGACTGGAAAAACAAGGTACAGGGATGCTCCTTATAGTAAGTTACATTCATGTGATGACCTCATTTACCTCAACACGTTGAATTTTTAACCCGTATGGCACAGAGAAAACACATTTGTCTGGTTTTATACATTTTCCCCATTTCTGCCTTAAATTAGGGGAATATCTACCACACTTTATAAGGCCTTTGTATTTGAGTAAATTTGAGAGTGAGAGGTCTGCTCGGCAGTCCGCAGCCAGACAGGGATGTATGATAACCAGACAGCCCTCACAAAGGTGGCTGTTGGTGTCAGCGTTCTCTGTTACGGCAGACAGATCAGGTGTCGTGGCTTCATAAAAAGCCCAACCCTTCACAATTTTCGAGAAGAGGTTGTGTTCAAGCACAAAATTACCCCACTCGACCTCTCCGCACCTCCTGCATTATTCACTCCATTATCACCTGAGAGGATCTCTGAGGGGGGGCTGTAGAAAAACGCATACACTTTTCCAACTGTTTCCCTTAATTTAATGGTCATGACTGTTAGGTGAACTACCGTAAGAGATGCAAATTAGTTAGAGGAGCGATTGTCCTCATCTGGGTTGCACCAGCGTATACAATATTCATGAGAATAGAGGCAAATTGCATATAGTGTATTTCATTTGAATTGAAATAACAACAGATGCCTTTGATGACATGATCATAAACTTAAGACTTTTCCCACAGGAGGTTTACACTGATGCCTACATGGATGCATGAGCATGTGTGAAAAGCTAATCTTACAGCTTCAGATGCTTCCATATTAGTTGGTCCTGATAAGACTCATAGACTGTCTATGCTGTCATGTAAAACTTACATAAATACTCCCTGAATTACAGTGACAGATTACTGGTTCTCTTCAAGGCTTTCTTTAGTTGAAGTGGACATGAGGAGTGGCAGAGTTGGTCGGGAATCAAGCTCCCTTTTGTTATTAGGTCACTGCTCCAGTATGATCTCTGCCATTGGGTTGATGTGCCTCATGTACTGTAACTGGCTCACAGTCAGGATGTGGTTGCCATGGAACATGTCCAGTTGGAGCAAATTAAATTCCTCCTTTCTAGTTTCCAGGCAGGATTCACATGCTGGGGATGTTTTGGTGGGAGTCAGTGTGTGTGTGTGTGTGTGTGTGTGATAGATTTATTTGCGCATTCATACAGAGAATGAGATATCAAGAGTGAGAATGGGCTTTTGAGGTTACAGAGGAAGTAGGGCATGTGATTGTGCAGCCATGTGTGTTTGTGCATGCTTGTGTGCGCGAGTATGTGCATGCACACTTTTGCAAGTGTGTGTGTGTGTTTGTGTGTGTGTGTGTGTGTGTGCATACGTTGCTCTTCAGAAACAGTCTAATCTATTTCTATTGTAACATAAACTGTTGTCTGGCTTCTCTCTCCCAGGGTTCTCAGGCGTCAATGGGGACTTTTTTATGAACACTTGCTTCCATAATGCAAACACTTGTCATTGACAATGTTGGAAGCCGGAGACAAAAAAGAAAGCTGTAACTAATGCTCAGACATCTTTTTGCGCCTTTTGTTGTTTACAGTGCTCGCTCATGCAAGAAGTGATCACATTTCCAATATAACAGTGAGTGAGGAAACCAATCCCCCTTTTTCCACAGGGCATCCTCTTTGGATGGGCTGCAGGTGGGACAAGGTACAAATCTAAAAAGTCTCTCCAATTCAGGCAGGACAGACTGAAGCAGAGACCCGTGACGTCTCACACAGCTCAGTGGTGGGACATGATCACAGCTGAAGGACAGGGCGGGAGAGCGTCAGAGGAGTTGGGGGCAGGGTGATGCTCTGTGAGAGAATGCAGGTCGGCCTAAGCTCCAGCTGTCCAAGGGTTGATTGATCAGAGATAGCCCCAGGGGGAAGGGGCAGGTCACCAGCACCTGCCCTGCCTTTCGTAACAACAGGCCCGATACAATCAAACCAGCATGGACATGGTTAGCTTTCAAACCATGTGCCCACTGTAAATAACCAAGAGAAGAAAATAAATGAACTCAGGCCTAGGACTAAACCGAAAGTTATTTGATGGTGTTTTATTTGAATGCACATCATCTAGAATAGATATAATGACAAACACCACAGGGCTTGATTATTAACTGCACCGAATAAGCATATAGTTTGTTTGTGATATCAGTGTAAGGCAGTTTTTAGAGCACTGAGACAGTTTTGTCAGTGTAACTCCAGACAAAACATTGTGACAAACTAAAGTGGCACATGACATCTTATATCAAATCACTCAGACATTCCTAAACGTTGCTCACATAACCTGTATATTAGGTGTGTCACGTTATATAGTTCCAGATCTAAATTAAGGAGTAGAATACAATATGTAAACCACCGTTTAGCATAAAACTCAGGTAGAAAAATGAGATCATTTACTAAATGAATCTCCACAAAAATAATTATCATCCCTCATTCTTTCCTTTATTCAGATGAAATGTGCTCATTTCAAAGTTTGAAAAAAATAAATCTAATTTTACATCTCATACACAACTCATGCGACAACACCACAACAGCCACCATAACCAAAAATGAAGTGTGGTTTGGGCTAACATACCTACAACCTATGCTGTCAAGGCTGATCTATGTCAGAAACCTGCTTTTTTGTGACACAATCAATCTACCCACACATTCTCTGCTACAGGTGCCTAATCCAGATCTAGGCCACCCCCAGTGGGATTTAGGTCATTTCCACCTACAGTTAATAAGTTTCTCAATGTACAGTATGTTGATTTAACTGAATGTTTAGGGTTGTTCAGACAGCTATGATACTTAGTAGTTAGAAGGGAAAAAAATATGATGAAATACACACAGGGACACTTTGAAATGAAATGGTTAACATGTAATGTCTTTTGACCTAAAGTTGCATTTGGACCTCAAACTGGAGCACTATGATATATGTACTGGAAATCTGAATATACATTGTGCAATGGCAGTGTCATTCACAATCACTGTATTACTACTATTATTACTAGTACTATAGTAGCCTATATAGTATATTAAGATGATATATGCTGTAGCCAAAAAATAAACCTCTTTATTAATAAACATTTATTATTAATAAACATGATTCAGAAAACTCTTTAAATAGTCTATGTAGTCAAAGCCTCCCGGTGACTGACAGCACGTCACACTTTTGTTTCTGACCAGATGAGCGCAGCGAGTCGAGTGAAAGCGGTCTCGTGCTACGGGGAATTTCCCGTCCACGTGTCTAAATACGCGACGGAGGAGGCGGGACAAAAACAAACCCGGAGATTGGCCGCGGAGGCTGGACGCGAGTGGCTCTTAAAGGGACAGGCCCCGCCAGTGGGCTGAGACGCGGTGCAGTTCGGCCGACGGAAAGTCCCCGCGTCTTTAAGGAGGGCTCTTATTTCACCGACTGTTCCGCGCCCCGCCCCGCCCCGCCCCGCCCCGCCCCGCCCCGGCGGCGGAGTCAGCGCGCGCAGCTGACGTCGGCGAAATGAAATCGGCTCGCTGCACTGTCGCTCACAGAATGGAAGTAGCCGAGGAGCCGACACGGACTTTACTCGCCTGACTTAGCAGTATATTGAACTCGCTGTCTACTCGCCCCCTATTTGTGTCTTCTTCTTCCCCCTGAGCCGTATTCAACCACAACAACGAAGTCCGTCTCAGTGGTAAGTTCATTAAAACACATGTTAAAAAAAAAAAAGACTGCGCGCACACCGCGCGTGAGCTCGTCGTCACGGGCTGTTTTTATTGAGAGACTCCCGCGTCCGTGGGAAACAACAGCAACAACAACAACAACAACAACAGTGGTGTTGTCGGTGTCACCGCTGCAACTACCGTAGATATGTTGGGCGCGTGTTCTGTAAGTGACGCGCGGGAGCCGAGGCGGCGTGTCGTGGGTAGAGGTTTGAATTGTACCGGCTGTGCCGCTCTCCAGCTCCCGGTCGGTGAATGGTTCCCAGGCTGTCGGCGAGTCGTTTCGCTTCGGTGAGTTATTTTCGTGTGCAGAAAGTGTGACTGTTGTGTTTCAATCATTAGCGGAACGTGGTGCCATCCAATTTCTCCCCAGATCAAATCATGTAATGGATCAAAATTCGCCTCACAGTGCTGTAATTATACTCAGCGCGTCGACGTCTCTTTACAAATGTGTATTTTTAATTTACGACTTACTTTTTTATACTTTTTTTTGTCGCATGTCGCGTCACAGATGATTTGTGTCACCCGATGATTCCGACGCGCGTCTCAGCGACGCGATCGAGTTGTGGATATATAATCCAAGACTTTTGTTGTTGTTGTTGTTGTTGTTGAAAATCGTCGCAGGAGCTTCGGGGTCGAGGAGGTCACGTGTCATCCCAGGTGTCGAAGAAGCTCATCGTGAGATACAGTGGATGCGAGGCTCATTTTGTCTTTGGATTAAAAAAAAAAACCCACCAACAAAAGAAACAGTCAGTAACCGAGCGGCCTCAACACCTGACCCCGACCCCTCCTCTCCCTCCTCTCCCTCCTTCCCCTTTCTGTGGGGTGATGCAGTCTGCAGCAGGGGGAGCCACTGTCTGACAAACACACAGCTCCCTGCCAGGACAGTGGAGCAGTGCAGAAAGCAACCCTGGATGTGAAGAAGTTGAGCTTAGTGTCTTCTCTTTTTTTACCCCTTCCATGTTCTTACTCTTGTGTTTGTCAAAACAAAGCATTAAGTGGTTTTACACACAGGGTTTATTGTGAACGCACACAGTATATGGTGAGGTCTGGGCATGCTACAGACGGGCCAATCTGCTTGTGTTGGTTGGGTGAAGAAATGAGAACTCCTCCTCGGGGAGCTGGCAGGCTGACAGGCCAGGGTAGGGAGAGTGGCTGAGGATTTTCTTCTCTCCCTCAAACACTGTCATTACGCTTTCGCTGTGGACCCTAATTTGGGAGTGTGGTAGTAGTCTAACCCTGCATTACAACCCAATGGTGACTCGGGGGTTAGTTGGGGAGGCGACTTGAATTTCACCCATATTTTGATAACTCGTTGACCCCGCCGTATGATTCAGGGGTTGAGTTGACTGCATCGTTTACATTGGAGAGTTTCCCCGAGTGCTCCTTGGCATTCTGTGGTAGCACTGCTTTAATGAATCATAATACAACAAGTTTACATACGGTGTACACTTCACATATTTACATGTGTGCTGGGCACTGATACTTTTGCATAGGTTTGATGTAAAAGTAGCCGATGTAAGTTTGAGTCTGTGGGAGAGGTCGTTAAGAAGCCAGGCTTCCGTTCTCCGAGCGGCTTAGCACAGACAAGAGTTTTTTTTTACCTCTCATTCGACCTTGTCAGCCAAACCCCCATTAATGTAAACGTGGCTCAACCGAGTCTCCCAACCACAGTGGATTGTGTGGTTTCGTCTCTGAGATGAACAGGGCCATTTGTCTAAATAAGCACCGAGGCGGACCATTCGCTCATCTTCTCTTTCCCAGCATGTCCGCTGAGGTTTTTATTGATTTGAGGGCACTCATTATGAACCAGACAGGTTGCCTTCAAAGATAATGAATGCTATGGAGGTATGAACAAATAATGAAGGTGCCTGAGATAATCTCATTGGGCCTAATGCAGACTTGTACAAGGTTACCATCATTAGTGAGGGAAACTTGGGATGCCTCAGATTTATGCACCGAGCAGAAGACTGATTTTTTCTGTATTCAGCTGATGCAATAACCTCTCTTTCTCTGTCCCGTCCCTTCTAAGGTCGCTCGTCTCATAGTGCCCCCGTATGGACGATGAGGAGGATGATGTCTTTGAGCCAGACCCCCACTGCTGGCGCACCACATTCAGGGAGATAAAGTGTGAAGACCGGGGCACACAGACACCTGGCCCTGCCCTGGCACTGAACAACGGCATGCTGCCCTGTGGAGTCGCAGAGGAGCCCAGACCACTCTTCTACGGTGAGGATGATGACGGATTTCAAAAGATTAAAAAAAAAGAAGAGAACTTTGCATCGTGCGTGATAACGACATGTTATAAAACTGAAGCACTAAATTATTATCTGAGACTTACTGTGAGAAATGGGTAACAATGTCGCTGCACTGATGTCACCCCTGGCGCCGGATAGTCGTGATCGCAGCAGCTTTTATGGTCTGCATGGAGTGTACCCAGCTGCTTTGCTATTCAAATGGCGCCAGACTGGCATTGTGACTGAAAGGACGTGACAGAAGTGCTCACCTGCATAGGCAGCAACTGTACAGGGAAATGATTATCAGTGACAGCAATGTTACATTGGCACCATCTACAAGTAATCATTTCTATGTAGCGCCATAACAACCGCCTGACCTCAAATCTGGGTCATGAAAAATAGTTACGTCACTGACTTATGAAACGCTCCAATGAACAATGTTTGATTCAAATTAAATAAAACAGCTGGGAAATTTGTGGTTTAAGCGCTTGGATCTTATCTGTTCTGTCATCAGACAGAACCATAGAAAAGAAAGGTCTGTCAGGTGTCATTGCTTTACCCAGATTGATAAACTGATCTCCTTTGTCATCTACAAAAATAATAAGTGTCAGCCTTTACACTCTGCAGGCAACGCGGGTTTTCGATTGCACTTCCCGGCACACTTTGAGCTTTTTGGGGATCAGGAAGTGAGGGGACACGAGAGCGAAGAGGAGCGAAGCGGGATGGAGCAGCTACCGCGGCAGCAGCAGCCTGTGGCGCACAGCGTGGAGGCCTGCATTGGCCAGAAACTCCAGCTGATAGGAGACCAGTTTCACCGGGAACACCTACAACTGGTGAGGAGGAAAAGAGGATTGGCTCACACTTAAAGACAGACTTTTTTAGTTTGACAGCAGTAAATAAGTGCAACATGCCAGCGATAACCCCAAGCAGTCACAGACTGTCCTTTTACGTGTTTGTGTGCAGAAGGTCCTGATGTAGGTGTTGATGCAATTATTCCTCTGACAGTTGATATAGGAATATTAAAAAAAAAAAAAAATTTTTATACCTTTTATTTAAAAAAGCCCCTAGATAGGATACTTAAGGTGAGCTGGCTAATGAAATGCAATATGGCCAGAGGGAAATACAATATTGCATACCAAACATTCCCTATAATAATATACTGACAGCCTGGGTTTACCTCTCTAGGAGCTGCTGGTGATAAGTGTGTCATGGGCTGGAGGCTGCCAAATCTCTCGGGTGCACTTAAATTTTTCTCATCCATAACAATGTTAAGTTGTCTCTAATGAAGGCTCATTATGTCATAGGGTTAAATAGTCTATAAGTTTTTGATTTTTTACTACTTGCTTTAATTTCATCTGACTCTACGATTGTGTCCTGCTGCTGATAAATTGAGTGTCACTACCCCTCTCCAACCAGAGAGCAGCATGTGTGTGGGTTTGCATTTTTTTGTGTGTTACTGTATCAGGCAAATGGGACTTTTATAAAGTTGAAAAAGGGCAGTCCACACATTAGGAACAGCATCTACATACATACTCTCTTTTATTCATCTTTGGATCTCTAGCCAATCCGGCAAAGCTTTCTGTCCTCTGAAAAAGTTTGCTCTCTTAGTTACCGCGTTTGCTAAATAATTTTTTTTTGGAGAGGCTGTGCACATGCAGATCATCAGCCCGGCGTCTCAGCTAAAGAGTTTGCTGAACCAGGACAGCCCTTCCCCCTCCTCGCCAACCCCAGGCCCTCCCCCCTGCCTCCTCTTCCTGTTTATTTCTCTCCCTCTGCTTTTCCCCCCTCTCTCTCTTTTCTCCTGTGTTGTCAGTGTGCTGCGGAGGATGCCCGGCCTCAAACAAAACACCAGCGCCGTGGTCAGGGTGACACTGTCCACTGAGTTGCTGTGCTGCTTAGTGTCACTTCTGCGTGGGCGTGCTGCAACACCACGGCACGCCGTCGCTTCATCCGCGTGAACCGTCAAATAACACACATAAGCTCGTGAGGGATTTTCTGCAGAGCGCAAACGTCTTGTTGCACAACAGTCAAACGGACATGTTAGGTCACACATGCACGTTTAAACACACGGGTACTGATGCGTCCAGGAAAAAGCAGAAGCAGCGGGAGTAGGTAAACATGTTGTAACCCGAAGCTCGGCGCGTGAGTCCTGAGGGAAGCAGCTGTGGTTCCAGGGAGTCTCCAGTCAGCCCTTTGCCTCGGCAAGGACCGGCCACAGGAGACACCCAAATAAGAGGTCTACGTGGCCATAAGCAGGGGAGGGGTGTTGTCCCAAATTATGGTATAAGCATGTATATGAGTGAAGGAGGTTTGGAATCGAACCTCAAACGATCGAGTAACAAGCGTCTTCGGTTGTCTCAAAAACCTCCCTGCCCTGCATATAATAATTATAATTTCTTTTTTTTAAACTTCATCCCCCGAAGTGTTAGACAGTTTGATTTTCTCATGCTCTTATCAAACTATAGTTATTTATACCCCCGGCAGCTCAGCGTGACTCATGAATTGTGACAGTGGCAGACAACCAGACATGAGGGCTGCTGTGAAGTGTGTGTGTGTGTGTGTGTGTGTGTGTGTGTGTGTGTGTGTGTGTGTGTGTGTGTGTGTGTGTGTGTGTGTGTGTGTGTGTGTGTGTGTGTGTGTGTGTGTGTGTGTGTGTGTGTGTGTGTGTGTGTGTGTGTGCGTGTGCGCTCGGGGATCTACTGACGCACAGCCGTGACAAACCTGGGTCAGGGGATGAGGAAGTGGCTTGGGCTCGTTTTGATGGTTGAGCAAGCATCGGCGAGGACCGTCAGAGTCAGAAGGGCCTTGTGAAGTCACATCCTGATGCATGTTGTGATACAGAATGACTGACTCTGCCAGTGCCAGGCGTGTGTTTGGATGTTGCAGAGGGATGGGTTTACAACTGCGATTCCCCTGTAAATGTTTGTTTTTTCGCCATTTTTTTTTTGCAATTAATGAAAATCAAAACTGCATTGTGCGTGCATGTGTGTGTGTGTGTGTGTGTGTGTGTGTGTGTGTGTGTGTGTACATGCTCATGCATCATTACACCCATACTTGTCTTTCTGCTCTTTACCGTCTTTCTCCTATCACCATCACACGGCCTGTCAGTCGGTACAACAACTCTCCCTGAATAATAGCGTTACTGTTCGTCGGTTCTCATTCCTGTCGGCTCCTGTCAGGGGCTGATTGCAGCTAGTCAGTGCAGACACTTGTCCCTGAGCAATCCAAGTGCCTTTGACTGCCACCCCTCCTGATGGATTGTGGAGCAATGTGGCCGTGAGTGTTCTCCATGGGAGCCCCGAGGGCCCCTGGCGAAAGGAGGGATTAGGTAGCCGACGAGCACTGGTGGATGCTGACAGATAAATTGCTCCTCAGTCAGAGAGGGCTGGAGGGGACCCTGAGGTCCCCGGAGGAGGGCTGACATTAGCCGGCACGCCATTTGAGACTTGGCAATAATGACAAGTCACAATGGAAGGAAGACTGCTCCAGCCGGCACAGGGCAAGGAGCAGAGTTAGGTTTCATCCGCATGTTTTTTTAAAAGAGACGTCTCCTGGTGCTTTCGATAGGAGGTGTTGAAAGCAGGGTTGAATATCGTGTGTGTGTGCCCTTGTGTCTTTGACTGTGTTTGTGTGTGTGTGTCTGCACGCATGCAGTGTTTGTGGCTTTATCACTTCACTGTTCCAGTGAGGGCACGGCACTCTCTCCTTTCAGCACTTGTTGAAGGGGGAGGAGCGGTGGAGCGGAGCTGGAAATTAAAAAAACACACACAGTGGCACTGGATCTTCACTTTTGATTGTTGTTCCGTGATGATTTTTTTTGACGATCCCTTTGTGCTGTTCTCTATCAACTGATTCTACGGCTCTTTGTTTGTACTTTTCCTCGACTCCCCGTGCCTCCTCCGCCCCGGTGTGACTAATCCACAGCTTCTTGCTATCGAGGCAGGCCTGTTTGCTCAAGAGATAAGGCAGAGCTTCTGAGCAGCTGGCTTGACAGACAGCCCGCATGGGACACTGATAAAGCCGCGGTCAGGCTAGTGTCAGACTGACGACACCGAGCATCTGGCTAGACTCTGCCGCTCTATCGCCAGCTAAATTTAGAGCCCAACTCCCCATTTTTTTCAGTTGGTGGAGTGACTCATGACTGCGTTGCGACAGGCCTGTGCACACCTCTCCCTCTCTCCCTCTCTGTTTCGCTCCTCGGTGACTCTCTCAGCCTGATGGAGTGGAGGGCAAAAGGTCAGCGTCACAGGAACATTCTGTTTTCTGTTAATAAAGATTAATTGCTTCTCGTGTAGCTTGTAGTAAACACGCAAGGTTTGAATGTTATTAATCCCCAAGTTGACTGGTTTTTCTCCTGCGGCGTTTACTATCCGGCATTGAAACTCTAAGCGTCATTGAATGTTATATATAATTGACATAAAATATACACATGAATGCGCACATGCAATCATTCTGGCCACCTATTATTTGATCTCATGGTTGAAACCGCCTGTGGCCTCTTGAGTAATTTAGTTTTGGAATTAAAAAAAGAAGTAAGGTATGCCAATGTTTACCAAGTCGAGGCATGCTGGCTGCCAACAGAGCCACAGATGTATTGAGGTGTGCTCCTCCACTCTGTGCTGCATATAAATATTACCTATGTTTACATGAAGCCGACCAAACGCTTTTATAATGTCCTTACCCTCAAAACACCCTCAAGCAAGAGATGGTTTTAAGTTTTTACCGACAGTCTTCGCCCTGATTTTCCTTTTCACGTCTTTGTCTTTCTTTTGAACAAACAAGGAGTAAGCGTAAGTACACATGCTGGTTGGAACCTGGCGAAGCTTATGCAACACCCTACAGTGTTCTCCACAAATTGATAAGAGTAAATGTGGAGACCCGGGAGCTTATCACAATGGCAGTTTCTTGGCTGGTAACTAGGTCAATGTTTGGACACCACCTAGGCAGTCATGTACATGGGGCGTATCTAAATGCTGCCTTTAGTTATTTGGACTTTCATAAACTACAATAAAAATGTTGACAGTAGAAGGTTTGTACACTTTGGTGCATTGTCATGAAAAACTAATCTGAAGTCGCACTTTACAGCCTTAACATTGTGAGACAGTATTATCAGGTGTGGTTGCAGAGGCTGCCTTCGGTCTGCGGACGAACCGTTAGGACTACTGTACCTGCAGCGCTTTTCAGAGGCTCCCTGCCTCTCATCAAGCCCTCCCTAATCCCATTTGGTGCAATTATCTTATCTCAGCCCCTCAATGGCAGGGATAGCATTACCCCCCCCCCCCCCCCCCCCCCCCCAATCGCACACAATCCATTTGGCTCGCAAGCTGGAGAGAGAGAGAGAGAGTCTCCTCCTGCACTGCGGGCTGCCGGTCTCTGCCAGAAAGATTAATCAAAAAGTGTAACCGTATGATGAATGTTTTTATGGCTCGGACTGTCTGTCGGGAAGCCCGGTTACGCGCAGGGATCCTGCACACTCTAATACGCGTTGTTGATGACAGGAGTAGACTGTTGTGAAAATATGAGCATTGTTCCGGTGTCTGGTTTTGCCTCACCCTCTTCTCGGTTGACCCTTTCTCACTGCGCTCACTGTCAGTCAGTGCACATCGCACGGCCAACACAAACTGAAGCTCCAACCCAAACCCATGACCATTCCTATTCCTACCACTGTTCTTTGTGATTCTGTGATTGAGTTTCACCGGAGTGCATTGGCTGACATATGCTTCGTCTTTTACTTGTTGTTTCAGTATCATCGAAACCAAAGGAACCAGGGGCCGCTGTGGTGGCGCCTGGCCGCAGCTCTGCTCAGCCTTCTGTTTGACAGGGGGTTCCTTGCTGGAGGAGGTGGAGCGGGACGGAGGTGAGGGGGGGTTGGCCTTACTCTCACTCTATGAGGAACTGGACTCCTAATGGCACTGTCAAATCTAACACGGGTCTGGGGTTTTTTGGACGAGGGGGTGGGTCGAACAGAAAGGAGTCGCCGCGGGACGGAGACAACCAACTTTTATAAAAAGGTCGTGTGTTTATTTCTTTCCAAGAAGATGCCATGATGCTCCGAGATTCCTCCGCAGGACAAAGTTCATATTTTCGTATATGTGTGGTGTAGTAGTTTTTGTACAGTTCCATTGTTCTTGTTCAATTTTTTGCACTTCAACATTTATCCATCTTAAAGGACCTCCACGGACCCTGGGAATGCCTTATTCAATGTCTTCTTCTGCCAGAATGAGTATTGAGCAATTTTGACAGGCATGATGAGATGGTTAGGAAATATGGTGTGAGGTTACATCTTTTTTTCCCCTTTTTCTTTGGAAGATTCCCAGGTGATCAGCCTAGGTGATTTACTAATTTTCCAAAGAGGCAACTTCTCAGAACAAAGCATTTTGCACCCCACCTCAATGGAACAATTATCTTAGATTTTTCCCTGTGTGTTTTCTTTGTCCTCCATCCACCTCGGTGCGGTATTAAGTTTGAACATTATCCACCAGTGTCATTCAAAATACTTGGAACAAAGGAACATTTCTGCACAGGGAAAAAAGTCTGCACACCAGCAACTGTAATCTAAATAATTTGTTTAGAGGCAAGAACTCTTCAGTCACGTGCTGCATGTCAAACCGTTAGTTTTTTGTTTTTTAATGGATTGCAAAGTTTCGGGGCGGAGTGCGGCACTGAACAACACTCACTGGTCTAACAAGCCTGGCGTCTGCCGAAAAAAACACAGCAGCCATCAGTCAGACTTCAAACGAGGACTGACTGATGCTGTCATCACTGTTAGGAAAAAAGATGAACAGTAACGGAAAGTAACTGAGTACATTTACTCAAGAACAGTACGTAAGTGCAGTTTTGTGGTACTTGTAGATAACTCCATCATTTCCATATTGTACTTTCTACTCCACTCCACAGAGTAGTGCTTATTTTTGTACAGCTTTAGTTATTAGTTACCTTTAAGATGAAGATTTTACACGATGGATGATATAACAAGCTTTTCAAAATATAACATTTTTAAAATGTGAAACTCGCTCTCCGGCCTCTGATGTCTTACAAAAATCTGTGATTAGTCAGGGTCACATCTCAGAACAGGTCTGATATCTCACCAAAAAATCAAAGATTAGAGAAAAGAAGAAGAAATTTGTAGCTGAAGTAGATTTTTCCTCTTTCCTGAGCCATTAATCATCTGCTGGCCCCCTCAGATTTATCCAGTGACCCTGTGTACAAAACTCTCAACATGCACCTCCAGCAGCTACGACGGCATCGTGCTGCTAACACACTGATGCTTCAGTATTATTAATTTAGTTATGTCATATATTATAATAGGGACCAAAACCAGTACTTTTACTTTAATACCTAAACAACATTTTGCTGCTAACACTGACCAGATTATTTACATTATAGTTATGGTGTGCGGTCTTTTGTGTGCATGTGTAAAAAACTTTTGAAGGTGTAGCACTGTGTATTAAATTGTAACATTAGAGTCAAGTAACACATGCTCTCCCTCCAAAAATAAGACAACAAAGCAACAAAATCTGCCTTTTCGGATTTCGATACAACTTTTGCCTGTTACTCAGTTTTCACTCTGGCCTTGTTCCCGACTCCACCCTCCGATACACGAGTCCCTTTAGTTGTACATGTGTTCTTGTCATGTGATTGTTTTCAGACCTCCATGCCCTTGAAGTGGAGCTGTGGATCCACTGTTTTTGCACTAGACTCACACCCCAAGAGTTCCGATTGTTACCGGGCGAACCTCCCTCTTTGTATGAAGGTTTTCAGTTAGGATTATTTTTGCCACAACATTTCCGACGTACTCATTGACGTGTTTCAAGAAATGTAATCAATCTGTGAGACCTGACTGAACACCGGTCTGGAATCTGGATTGAATGTGGGTTGTATGAAAGTTCACGCACACCACTGTTTCAGGCTAAATTAGCACCACGTGCCTCGTTTTAAAAGGTTTTTTGTCAAGTCCTGGGTTGCTTTTCACAGCCGGTGTATGTTTCTGAGCACCAAACAATGCTCCACAATCAATCTGTGAAACAGAATCTCCTCCTCCTCTCAGGCTATCTGTACGGGGTTAGACACCATGTGATACTCTGCAGGGTGATCTTGTTTTGTCTTTGATCCAGATTTTCTTCTTTTAAATTCAGCGTAACCACCGGTGACTCAGCAGACAAACGGTCTCTGGGGTGAAACAAAAAGTGAAAAAGACTGTAATTATTGTTGAATTATGAATATGTTTTAAAAGACACTGTCGAAGATGCTGTTTTGTTGTATGTTTTCCATTTTGCTGAACCCAGGCCAATGTTTGGACCCCAGGAGCAGTACATATCAGGGGGCTGTAATTACTGGCTCCTTACAATGTGTCAAGTTTATCACTGCGTAATTAGGGTTTCCTCTCATTTTTTCTTCACGATGTCTCAGGGACAGACTCTGTGGGCTACTGGTAACCTTGAGAATCTGTTACATGGTTAGAAGAAGAGCAGCGTTTTCACCCGTTTATTTATGACGAAACCTCTCGGCGTTTCCTCAACTTATTTACTTTCATTACAGTTTAAAATTTCCTATTGAACAAATTCTCAGCACACACACACACACACACACACACACACACACACACACACACACACACACACACGTACGTAAGGGTACAGTTTGAGCAAGCAGTCCGAGGCTGACTTGCTGACTGGTGGTGACGGGGGGGCTACTGAGCATGTAGTAAATAGGCGTGTGAGGTGCACTGAATGTGGTTGTGGTTATAGTTTCCTGCGGATCCTGAACGCTGAGCCAGTCCCCGTAGTTCCCCTCGTCTCACCATTGGCTCTTGACTTCCTCCCTGTGCTGCTCCTTTCATTACGTTGGGTTATTGTTCATCGGCAAATTTTTTATTTGTAATTAATTTTTTTCTCCCCGTTCTTATTTATTTGTTTGTATATTTGCCCATTTATACTGTATACACTTGTGTGTGCAATTACTTCTTAATTTCCTTCTTCTTCTTTTTTTGAATGGTGGTCTTTGACTTTTATGTGCTTCAGTTGTTTGTCTCTGTGCAGAGCAAAGTTGGCCCGCATGGTGCCTGATATGACTTCATGACCCTCAACATCAACCGTTTTCGTATGACTCATCCCTTGTAGGTTTAAGGCTATAACAGGTTTGTAGTTTGTCCTTCTATGAAGACCAGCAGCTGTGGTCACTTTGAATTCATATTTTTGGAAAGCATAGTAACCAAAATGCATTTACAATGACCTCAGCTGCTTCGCTTCACGGTAAAGACACCGACAAACCTCGTACACCTTTCAAGCCCACGGGGCTACAGGGTGTTTGATACTTTGAAAAACACACACACACACAACGACTGTGGGTGGAGTATTTCACTTAAAGGTTGTGATTTTCCAGGGATGGGCCCAACTAATTCAGACCTTTTTCACAATCTCTCCGCCTCCTCTCAATTCACCCGTGGTCACATTCACAATATGTCGTGTAGAAACGGCAGTTTAACCTTCGATGTGAGTCATCACCGCTCCCACCCACTGATAATGATGCAGATGTCATTACAAGTGCTTCAAAATACACACACACACACACACACATAAAAAAAAGGTTGCATTCATATTCTCCTCAAGTCACAAGGGCGTTAAGTTTATGTGTTCAATTTCTTTAATCTTGATCATTGTGTTGAAATCAACATGCACTGGAAAGTACTTTGTATCTCGAGATCCCATGGGTCCCTTGTCTGTCGTGTGTTAATATATAGTATACGCTTTTTGATTGTTTTCTTGGGCTAATCTTGCCATGCGTCCTCCGTCTATCTGTGCATTGACCAAGTAGGCTCTGGACTCACGGGCTGTTGGAGCTATTGGAAAGGGAAACAAGCCACCGTGGTGCCCTGTAATATTTTGTTAGAATGAGGTTCCCAAAACTGCACTCGTCACATTGTTTGTGAGTGTGGGGAATCCCTAGAGGGGGATATGTGTTTTATGGAAACCGCAGTGTCTTGAATTTTTGTAGTCCACTTTATATAAATTTGAAGTTTTTGAGGAAGGTTTGGATTTTTTTTTTACAGTAACATTTCTTCTCCGTGGTCTTTCTTAACTTTTTAAAAATGTATTTTCTTAAGAGAAAAAAAGGGTCTGCTTTATAAGGACAGTTCATGAGTGTAAAATAATTTTTAATGCGAGTTGGATGCTTATGAAGTCCGTGAGATCAAGGGCATTTTTTTGTTTTTTAAATGAAAAATGAACTTGCAACATTCCTTGCACATCTCATCGTGGTGTATAAAACAAAGCCAAGCAAACCAAGATGTTGTTTCATGGTTGGGGTTAATTTGGCTCATGAGCTCATAGCTATGAAATGTCTGCCCTTCTTCACAGAACAGGTAAAGTGTAAATGTATTTCTAAAAACCCTGGAATATGCCTTTAATAACTGCTCAGTTTCAGCAAAGTCTTGATTATCACACACTCTCTGTATACCAAGAAAGGAGACCCAGCGAAAATGTAGCATTTTTGTAAACATTGACTGTGTGTTTTCGAGACTCTACTGTGCACTCACTTTTTTTTGTGTTTATATATATTTTGGTTGTTGATATAATATGGAAGACAATTTGTTATGTAGTGCAATATGCTGTACATACAGAGCTTTGCTCTACAAATCTTTTTTTTCTGGATTTCTTGTTGTTTATTGGTACTTTTTTCAATAAAAAATTTATTGAAGGTTTCAAACTGAATCATGTCTTGTGTTTCGATGACAATGTTACAGCATTGCAGTTGGCTTCACAGGACTACACACGTTTCAAATAATGTTTGTTGATGTGTGATGTGCTCTGTTACACACACACATCTATTGCACTTCTGTCTGTGCTGTGACTGGGATCCCGCACTTGTCGCTCCCCCTTGTCACTTGTATATGGGCTGTGAACGGTGAAAGAGAAATTAAATGCAACCTCCACCCATAGTTAAAGTACAGTCATCTGTCACATCTGAAATATTGAGCTGCAGTATTTCTCTTCATCAAACCAACTTCAATGCTTGTTTTCAAGTTGTATTTGAAAAAAATAATAATAATTTCTCATCCTTTGCTCTCCTCCCACTCATGTGAGCCTGAACTTTTATTCGAAGAAGTTCTCTATTGTAAACGTAAGCCGCTGACGGATTAGTCTGAGGCCAGCCAGGCGTTTGGCAGAGACAGTGGCCGTCACGTCCCTCCTGCTCCTGGGTCGTTAGTTGAGTGGGACCGGCGGGGCCTCCGAAACTCTCTTAATAATTGCCGTCTGCACACCACACGCACATACAAGCAAGTGTTGCATGACAACTGAACGAGCCCATGCACAGAGTTACCTCACACTCCATTCCTGTCACTTCCTAAAAGGTTACGGCCAATGCTGCTGAGCGCGCAGATTAGTTACACTGCCTGTACGTGGTACAAATCCTTCTCACGATGTACCAAAAAAAATCCAAATTCTAATAAGAAAGTGTTCAGATGATGTGTTTTCATATCAGCCCGTGACAAAAGTTGCTATGTCTGCGTGCCTTTTTTTAACAGTGTACTCATTGTCACACCTAAAGATGTTGTTTCTCTGACAGTACGACTTACAGTCTCCTTCCCTGGGGCTGACGCGTGGCTCCTCTATTGTCAAACATGCCAGATTCAGTTTCGCGCTTCACCGACACCTGACTCACCTGTTTGGCCACCTACTGCAACAACCCCCCCCCCCACACCCACCAAAAGCACATTCACATAATACGATTTTGTCAGAGGATGTGGTTGAAACAGAACAACAGCTCTCACTCCTGCCACAGTTGGTTTAGCATACGCAACTGTTCAGTGTGTCCCCCCAACCCCCAGCCCCCAACTCTTAATCCTGTGTCTTAGTTTTTTAAGTGTAGGCATTTCAAGCCTTAATAGCAGCTAATTAACAGTGCTATTTATACAACTGTCAAAACATATTAATATCATGTGACCAGAGGGCTCAGTGTCATTTCTGTTCGCTTTTGTTTTTGAGATATTCTCATAGATGTAAAACCTACAGGCAGCAGTGTGCCGAGGATGTGCCCTGTCTCCCTGCCCCGTCTACCTCAGCTCCTCGGCCTCTGTGGTCCCCTCCTCTCGGCTCAGCACTTTAATGGGGTGAGCAATCGGCCTACCCGGGCCCAAAACAATGGCTCCTCTGTTCCCCTGGCCGGGCCGTCTGCTGAAAGAGACACCCATTAGAGAAGCGTCTATCTCTGGGGTCAGGCCCAGGGGTCACGCACAAGTAAGGCTCTTGTTTATGTCTGCCAGGCCAATCAAAACACTGCAGCCTACATCGTTAACTCCTTCTCGCCTGGTTCACTGGCGGACTGAAGAGAGAGAGTTTCTTCATCACAGTTGAGTCACAGAGTGTTCAGCTCTCTTTATTTTTGTCCTTCTAACGCCGAGCCCAAAGTGCCACGTTTTGTCCCTGAGTGAATAAAGTAGCTGCGTGAGAGAGAAATCGCAGCACATTAGCGTTGACAGGCAACTCAGCACCTGCCCCGCTCCACCGGCCACAGATTCTCCCCCCCGACGCCGCTTCAAGTGGCTCCTCGCTGCAGCGCACGCAGGCAATTACTAAATCATCACCTGCGCACTCGCCCTTTTTCATTGAGCTACCAAATGAACGTAGGGGGGATTCGAGGAAATGAATTTAAATGAGTCTGAAATTACATTAATGAGTCTGAGACTGCTTCAATCCGCTAGCAGAGAGATAGAGAGGCCGGTGCAGACAAAGTAATAACTGAATGGATTGTTCTCACCTTCCATTACATCAATCACTGAGGAAGCTTGGTTATGAGTCACGTCCCACAGTTCGTCTCCATGGGGTGATGTCAGTGGTTCCTGTCCAAAAGAAAAGAGGTGGCTTTTGGGGATTTTAGTCAAAAATATCCTCACAGTTATTGGATGGATTGCACTGATATTTGGTTGAGCCATTCATGTCCCCCTGGCCCCTCTGGATGATTTGTGATAGGCCTTACATTGATGATCACCTGACATCAGGTCAAGCAGTACCTTGCTTCACAAAAGAATATCAGCAAAACATTATTCAAATGAAGCCGTGCCTAAGAGTCCCTACGCCTGAGTCCTGTTCGTTTGTTGGTCATGTTCTCTACCACAAGCACCACCCCCCCTCCCCCGAACCCACACCTTCAGTACCCCTCCTCGTTCAAACTGACAGCTCCACAATGAATTTTAATAAAAATGATGATGTGCAAAAAATGCAAAATCTTGTTCATCTTTGTGTCTTTGCACACAGCACACTTTATTGACCTGCTGCTGCTTTGCACTGAAACAGAACACACATGCATTGCTGCTGGCTTTTGTTAGTGGTCTGCCTTTGAGCATTTGTTACACATCTGTACGGTCACTGGCTCCTTCTATAGTCCCAGTCATGGCAAAGGAACGTCGCCGCCTCATCCCTCGATGTGTTGGAACACTTTCCGTTCTCTTCATCTTCCCCGTCTTTGCACACATCTGGCGCTCAGGCGGGCAGTTGTCATGGGAACACAGGCGGCAAAGCCAAGTCGCCGTGTGCCGGGAGAGAGGGGCCGCTGGTCGGGGTTCAGCTGGGCATGCGGTGGGCGCAGCCCCGACGTCCCCCCACCCCCCTCCCTCTGCTGTGACTGAACACAGAAACTCCGCCGCCCCACCTCCTCCACCAGCCACCCTATCACAGCTGGGAGGAGAGCAATGCAGAAACTGACCTGTTGACACTTGGTAGCTGATAATCAAATAAATAATCATGTTGGGGCAGTTTTTTTTTTTTTTTTTGGGGGGGGGGGGGGGGGGTGGGGGTGCTATTGCAACCAGGTCATTCTCTCAGTTTGAGAACTCCTTGCTTATGAGTTTTTTTTCTTTCTTTTCTTCCTTACTTGTGCTTTAATCTGCTTTGCTCCACCGGCTCGTTTCTTTTTACTTTCTCTCCTCTGTTAAAGGAGAGGTTGGGCAATCACTATGCGGCACTGTGAGTTCCCTTTGTTTACCAAGAGCAACCCAGCAGAGCGCAGTGCTTTGTCGAGCAGCAGTCACTCCCGGCCTCACAGCTGTGACGCACACACACACACACACACACACACACACAGAGAGGGGGGGGGGGGGGGAACAGAAATCTGACTCACAAACACTAGCAGTATCCTGTGGTCAAGGGGAGGGATTTAAATCCTCGCAGCACAGCACATGAACCTGCTGAACTTGTCTCCTCCATCTCCTGCTGGCCCCCCCCCCCCCCCCCCCCCCCCCCCCCCCCTCCCAGCCCCCCCCCCCCCCCCCCCCCCAGCCCCCCAACTTTATCGCTTCTTCTAAAATCTTCATACTTATGCACCCACCATTTGGACCCAATTAAAAGATGCACCCCGTGAGCCTGCACGCAGCGGGCCGCCGTCTCCCCCCATGTGTGAAGATCAGCAACCTGCACCCGGCGTGTACGGCTGAGGGAGGCACAGGCTTGGCCTAATTATGTCACTCAATGGACAGTGCATAAACAAGTGGGGTCATTGTTGGGAACTAATTGGCAGGAGGAGAAAAAAAAAAGGTTCCTGTAACAAGTCGCTGTGGTTTCCTGAGGACACGCACAGTGAGCTGGAAGGGGCCTGAGGTGTGCAGTAATGAGAGAGGCGCTCGCTTCATGCCCAGTTTCCACAACCAGTGTGTCTTTTTCGCAGGCAGGCGCACACAAAACGCAGGGCGAAAGCCTCCGGGCCGCAGAACCGGGCCAGTTCAGTGGGTGCATTTGTTTCGTTTTTTACCCAGCAGGTTGGCAGGGCGCCAGAGACGTCAGGCAGGCGGCCTGTCTTGTTAGCGCACCTCACCTTGATAACACAGGAGTGTGGAGAGAGGGATGAGGCCGAGGAAGAAAAACAACCAGTGCACCAGGGGCGGGGCTCTGGGACAATTGTGTGTGTGTGTGTGTGTGTGTGTGTGTGTGTGTGTGTGTGTGTGTGTTTACGTTTGAATGCGTGTGTCGGCTCACGCAATGGACCTCCTCCAAACAGTAACAACTGCAAAAACACTGGGTAGAGTGTTAAACTCGGAGCAGTTTTTCCGAGCTCATGTTTCACAACAGAGCACCAGCCCCCCCCCCCCCCCCCCCCCCTTCCTCTCCTTCTCTCTCTTTCTGACTTTTTTTTACTCCTGCCTCCCATCCCCCACGTTCCTAGTACTCCTTTCCTTTTTTTTCTCACTTATTGGCCCTGTTTTTCTGCACTCCTTTGTTATCTGTATGTCTATCACACACACACACACACACACACACACACACACACCCTCCCCATCCTTGCCTGCTGCTCTCGCTGGCTGTTGTTGCTGACTGACAGTGCTGATTTACTCCAGGTCTGGCGGGCCGCCAGCTCATCTCAAACAATCGCATGAGCTACAAGGCCGGCTGGTGGAGCCAAGTTTTGGATGGCAATAAACAAAGCCATAGATTGGCTCCTCTCCTCTCTTCTCCAAGTCCCCCCCCCCCCCGCCCCAAATCTTTGTGATCATTACACAACTTAAAGAACTTGATCCTGTGGACTTCATTCCCCAAGGGTCTGAGACCTCTTTTCACTGTTGCTGTTACATTATTTCCTCTCAGTCTTTCTCTGTCACTCAGAGAGGACGGTCCAGGCGATGACCAACCAGTTCACCTCACTGCCGCCTCAGCAGCTGCCACCTCCAGCCAACGGTCGGCTTCCCTGCGCGCTGATTGGCTAACGCGATTGCCCAGAGGAATGTGGGTAAACTCCCGACCCCGTACTTTCTTTTCAAAGAGGGAGCCTGAGACATCTGGAACATGGGAGCCACCTGGGACCGAGGCTCAGAGAACAAAACCCCCTCCAATCATCTCGATTCGGGCTGCTCATCATTGACCTGTGGTCACCTCCATCCCACAACGGGAGGACATGGAAACCCTGTTTAAGATAAATAAAACAATAGATACACAGAGTCTCGCTAATAACATTGGGGAAATGGGACAGAGGGCTATTTTTTGTGTGCGAGGGGGATTATTGTTAAAATCTGTAATGAAGCTCTAATTACTAATTACTTTTTTGGTATCTGGAGTTTTAGTGCGACGGCTCCACTAAAACAAAAAAACAAATAACGTGATTCTGACAAGCGGTCCCAGCAGAGCCGCATCAGGGGAACGCGGTAAAGCCAAAACAAGACGAGCCATTCCAGTGGACAGATTTGCTCATAAATAATTCCCTTCGAAGACAGTTGAATGAATTTCAACTGCAGACAGAGATGAGGGTGGGCTGGAAAACAAACCTTCAACACGACGTGCAGTTGTGTGCAACGTTCGTCCGGCCCGACTGTTCGATTATAACCTGCCTTCTGTGAAAAGTGCCCCGGGATGAACTGCTGTCGTGATTTGACGCCACGTAAATACAGTGAACTTGATTTGACTGATGAAAATAAAAATAAGCCTCTGCTTCTATTTTGAGGCTGTTTGTTGTTGTGTGATACAGTAGCTTCCTTACAAATACTACGATGGCCTGGAGGGTTGACCTTCATTTTCTCTGGTATTCCACTCTGTGCTCCATGTCGAGCTGTGAGCCGCTGCATGCTAAGTGCATGTGATCCGGCCGTGTTGACCTTGTGATGTTGATGTCTACTCTTGTTACAGAAAGTTGTGCTTCCCAGCACTCCCTTGTTCAGAGGAGCCCGTATTTTGGTCTCGATCTGAGCCCGGCGGCTGACACCGCGCAGCATTTTGGCATTTTGGAGTTGACGCGAAACTCCCGCGAGCATGTGAAAGCAACGGCGTGGTGTGTGCTCTCTTGCGGCGCGCGCGCGCTCTTGTGCTTCTCCGCGGCGCTGCCGGCCGGTGAGAGGGGTGTGAGGGTTTCATGTGACTGTGGCTGCGCCCCGTGTTGTGGTGCGGTGAGGTGTGGGCAGGACGGGGCCCTGCCCACCGAATGGCTGCGATGCCGGAGAGAGACGGCGGTGGGGCCCTGTGGTCGCAGCAGACGGAGCGCGGCCGCCGAGCTCCACCACGCCGGGCAGAAGCAGGCGGGAAGCCCTCGACTGTTGCCTGACCACTCGGGAAAGCCACCGGCACACTATGTTATTACATCTTATTGAGCTTTATAACATGGCAGATCACTTGGGTTTGACATGCACGGACCTGCCAGCCTGGCCCAATTGCAGTGTAGAGTGGCCTGCGAACCGCCGGTCCCCTCTTATCTCGCTGGCAAATGTTTATGTAAACCCAGGTTTATATAAACCCCCTGATGCTGTTTTCAAGGTTTCCTGGGGAAAACAGCAAAGCACTGATCTTGCTCAGAGTAGATAACGCGGATGTAAATAACTCCTCGTGTCCAGCTCCGGCGATAACAAGAGGCCTAACACCATTGTTTTTGGCACGCCCTGACCTATGACAGTTGTCTGCACTTGACAAGATCACGCTCTGCCTGATAAACGCACGGCGCTGGAAAACAGGGAGCGTTCTCCAGCCTCTCCCCTGCTGTTATCTTACCTCCAGCATGTCCCCTAATGGGTTTAGACTGAAAATCAAGCAGATTAACAGCATTAGACCTAATAAATCCAGTCATAGGCGTGATAAAGACGGTGCTGGGGGAACCCAAAGCCGTAGCCAGTCTCTCCCTGCTGGGCTCTGACACGGCAGCGCCGCTCTAATCTGGTTACCAGAGGCGGGATTTCAGGCCGGGAAAAAATGACATCAGCTCTCTCGACTAGTAAAAGGTGAAAAAACAGATGCAATAGTCGACATGGTGCATATTTATATCTTTCAGGACAGAGTCGTGCATGGAGGGAGTTTGCAATGAAATGAAATGCAATGCTGGTGCAATGGAAATGGGAAGTCAAGATGACTCCATATGATGGTGAGTGTGTGTGTGTGTGTGTGAGCGTGTGCGTGTGCGTGTGTGCAAATGATCTCACACTTGTAGCAACTCCTCTTGTGTACAAGCCGCAGTCAATCTCATTTCGGCCGGTTGTCCGAGTCAATACGTCGACACACTGTCGCACTGTATCGTTTAGCGGGCTCGGTTCTTCAGACGACTCATTCAAACGTGTTGTTCCCTCGAAAACAGATTTCTTGTAAAGGCCGTTCCACCTCAGTAAATAGAGGGCACCCGGGGATGAATGGTGACTGCTCTCGTGGCCCCCAGACAATACTGACTCCTACAATGCCTTTAGATGGCACACAGATTTCAGTAATTAGACTGTGACTGTTGCTGGCAGGGGGCCAGGGTCAGAGCCAGAGGAAGGGGGTAAAGGCACCGTTCTCTTACACAAACACATGCACGCGTGGACACACACACACACACACACACACACACACACACACACACACACACACACACACACACACACACACACAGAATGCCCAATACTCCTCCTGCTGCTCTGCCATGTTTGCCCCTGTATGCTACTATCCCACAACCCCTTCCACACCCCTTCCTCTATTCTCTTGTGGGGTTTTTTATGGATCTGAGTCAGGGTCCTGGGGTTTGTTCTGGTGGGTATGTTTACCACTGGGTGAGTTTGTGCCTTTTGGGGGGGGGGGGGGGGTAATTACAATGGTGGGGAAAACAAACAGAGGATGGAGCGAAATGGGACTTGGCCCGTGGTCACATGGGAGCTGTTTATTCATTATTGGTCCAATGGGAACCTTTGCTTTCTTGCTTTAGGAAGTTTAGATGGGGAGGCGGAGACAACAAATATATTGTGAATCGGTCAGTCTGCTGATTCATCAGCGGGCAATGAAGAACGGGTCTTTCCCACCTCGTTACTACAAGTGTTACAGCACACATTTTTAACTTATTTCAAGTTCTAAAACAGATCAGGGAGCCACGGAGGTGGAGTTGAGCAGGCGTCTGCTTCTCCCTTCTACTTTTTTCCTCTCTCGGACTTCCTCCATGAAC